>NC_064851.1:166159613-166297113 GCF_024139225.1 Suncus etruscus | reverse complement strand
GTACTCTTCTGTCATGCAGGATTTGGTAGCCTATATTCTTTAGCTCTGGTAGTTACTTTGTGTTGATGTTCTTGACTGTTAATTCTTCTTGGAGATTTTCTTTCTGGATCTCTGGGACTCCATGATTCTTAAGTTGTTTCTGTTGAGCTTATCAAAGACTTCTATTTTCATCTGTTCATATTCTTTGAGTAATTTTTCCATTGTCTGATCATTTGCTTTAAGGCCTTTTTCCAATGTCTTCTGATGTATGAAGTTGTTATGCATCTCATCTTCCAGATCACTAGTTCTATCCTCAGCTGCTTTTACCCTGTTAGAGAAGGTTTCCATTGAGTTTTTTGATTCGTGTCCTGAGTTTTTCAGACCTATTATTTGACCTGTTATTTCAGTTTGGAGTTTTCTTATTTCTATCTTCATATTCTCTTGATTCTTATTAGTGTTCATTTCAACTTGATCTATGCTTTCTTTGAGTTCTGTGAACATCCTCCATATTTCTTACCTAAACTCCATATCTGAGAGACTAACTAGGTGGTTGGCCATTTTCAGGTCATCAGAGTCGCCATCTTCATTCTCTATGCCTGATGTTTGTCTGCATTGTTTCCCCACTGTCATGCTTGTATTGTGGACTTTTCTATGTGTTGTGGTGGTATTCATCGGTTAAGTGGAGTGCGTGGATGTGAAGCGGAGCTGCAGTACTCCTCTGGCTTCACTCCGTAGAAGCGAACCCTCAGGGAAAGATGTCAGGGAGGTTCAAAGTTCCCAGGCTGGAGCAAGCAGAGTGAAGCTTCAAGATGTCTGCTGTGCTTGAAAGGCCCAGCAGAGTCAGCTATATCCACAGTCTCTGGGCAGGGAAGACTTATTATTTATTCTTTAACAGTTTTTTTTAAATCACCATATGATACAGAGTTAAAAAGTGGTTGAGGGGTGGAGCAAAAGCACAGTGGTATGGTGTTTGCCTTGCACGTGGCTGTCCAAAGTCCCATATGGTCCCCCAAGCCAGGATTGATTTCTTAGTGCATAGCCGGGTGTAACCCCTGAGCATCACTGGGTGTGGCCCCCAAATAAAAGTTGTTGATAGTTGGGCTTCAGTCATACAATATTTCAAACTTATTTCTTCATCTGTGTTCATATCCGGCCAGCAATTTTCCCAGTTTTCCTCTCACCACCCCCCCCCCCCACTGGCTACCTCTAAGGCAGACATCCTAACACTTCTCTCTCTGTTTTTCAGTTTCTTTCTGTCTCTGTCTCTCTCTTTCTTCCTTTCGATTCTCCTTTTAGGCACTATGACTTGCAATACTATTACTGAGTGGTATCATATATATCATTTTACTTTCTTTACTTTCAGTCCCCATTTCTGACTATTATGGTTATAGTGGACCCTTCCTTGTCCCAACTGCACTCCCTCCCATCCTTTTTATTGTCTTTGGGTATTATTCTCATAGTATTAAAAAAATGAATGCAATCATTCTATGTCCCTTTCTGATTCCTGACTGATTTCCCTCAGCATGATACTTTCTATATTTATTAACATATATGCAAATTTTGTGACTTTATTTTTTTCTAACTGCTGCATAGTGCATCATTGTATAGATATACCCAGAATTCCTTTATCTACTTCTCTGTTTTGGGCATTTGGGTTGTTTCCAGATTCCGACTATTGTGAATAGTGCTGCAATGAAAAAAAAAAAAAAGTCCAGATGCCAGTTTTTTACTTGTTATTATTATTAAAATATTTCATTATTTTTATTTGCTGTCTTGGTCACCTTTGGTCCATACTGTCTATGAGTGGTGAGAGGTTCCAGAAAGCAGGGAGCCTCAATAGGCAGCAGTGTAAGTGAGCTATAGTAGGCCTTAATCTTTCCAAGCTCAGTGTCCTCAGCTGCAAGCTTAAACTTATTGTTCTTCCTGGGGCCAGGGAGATAGTGTAATGGATAGCATCTTGCATATGATTGAATCTGGGTTCAATCCCCAGTATCCCATATGGTCCCCTGCCAGAAGTGATCCCTGAGCACACCTGGGTTTGGAGCCGAAACAAAACCAAAATAGCCTCAAACAAACAAAATCTTACCATTCTTTCTATGGGCTCCTTTAAACAGAAACACACGTATTAATTGAGAGGCAAGGCTGAAGTCACTCAGATACAAGAATATAAAGTGTGACAAGGAATTCAAGTATGAGATAAAAAAAATGTCTTAAAGAGTAGCTTGGATAATAAGGAAATAGTTTCCTAAAACAAATGCAACACACGCAAACACTAAATCTCTCCTTCTGCTTCTCTGTGAGCAATTTTTAGCTCTTTCTGCCAAGGAATCCTATGGAAGCTGTGACACTGCTAGGAGGTTGGAGAGCTAGTGCAGGGCATAGCGGTCAAGCCTTTCTTGTAGTTGGCAATCTGGTATCTGGTACCACCACCTGGTCCTCTGGGTCAGCACTGAATCAGTGTATGTGGCTGAGACTATTAGGAATTGCCCATATTACCAGATGCTGGAGAGGAGATGGGTGTGCATACCTCTTTATAGATTGCTAAATTAAGGGGCTGGAGTGGTGGCACAAGTGACAAGAGTCTGTCTTACACGTATTAGTCTAGAATGAACCCCGGTTCCATCCCCCGGCATCCCATATGGTCCCCTAAGCCAGGAGCAATTTCTAAGCGCATAGCCAGGAGTAACTCCTGAGCATCACCGGGTGTGACCCAAAAACCAAAAAGGAAAAAAAAAAAAAGATTGCTGAATTATTTTTTCTAAAACTATTCCTTAGGTGGGATTTTTTGTTTTTAGCATCCTTTTTTTTTGGGGGGGGGGCATCTGGTGATACTTAAGAAATCACTCTGCACTGCCCTGCACTCAGAAATCACTATTGTCAAACTTAGGGGCCCAATAATTAAACCTAGGACAGCCACCTGCAAGGCAAGTACCCTGTACTATCATGCTGACCCCTTGGGTGGTGTTTTGTTAGCAGATTTTCCTTTCTAAGGATTTCTTTTGAACTCTAAAGGCAGAAGAAATGCTCTGGAGTCTATGTTTTAGTAGCCAGTTTCCTGTTTGTGGCATAATAGAGCCAGGTTTCTTCTCCAGAGTGGTACATACCTGGTGAAGCATGTAGGAGTCTGGTTCTTTATCACTTTATCAGTGTAAAGGAGACCATACCCCAGACTCCTACATGCTTCACCAGTATGTGCTTTGGGCTGCAGGTAGAATAGTGTCCGCGTCAACCAGATCAATCTGGTTTCATACCCTGGTACCAAGATCCCCCAAACCTGCCAAGAGAGACCTAAACTCAGAGCCAGGAGTAAGACCTGAGCATTGCAAAACAAATACTCCCCAACCCAAACCATTGATGAGTTTTCTTTTAATTAATTTAAAACCAATTTGTTTTGATTTTGGGCCAGAACTCACTCCTCTGCACTTAGAATTTGCACCTGGCAGGCTCGGGGGACCATATGGGATGCCGGCGATTGAACCCAGGTCAGCCGTCTGCAAGGCAAACCAAGAACCTGGATCTCTTGTACTATCTTTTCTCTCCCCAACCCCAGAGGATTTCAAGTAGCCCCAGGGTGTCTTCCAAGTCAGAGGCAGGATCGGGAGAGCCAGTACAAACTAAGAATCTCTCAGAGGAGGACATTTTACAGACTTTGCTTCTCATTCCTTGTGTTTTTGAATGGGCACAGCTGTTCTCAAGGTTCAAGATGGAAAGCGAGGGACTGGAGATCCACTGGCCAAATTCAGAAAAGGTTTTATTTAAGGAAAGAAAAAGAAAGGGGAAGTAAGGCAAAGAAACTCCCCAATTATGCCAGGGGCGGCCTTAGAGAAAGATTTTAGAGAAATAGAGAAACATTTTTCTTCTTAAACCTTTTTAACAAGTGTGGTGATTGTGGGAGACTTTTCTAAAAACTGAGTTTAATGAGCTGGGCAGTTAAAAGATGAGATTATCCTCTGGTGTCTGGTAATCTAGATTATTTGATCATCTAGGTTAGGCTATCAGGCATCTCCTAGACCCACATTTGTGACCCATTTTCATGTCAGTAATTTTTTTGTTTTGTTTTTTTTTGGGGGGGGGGCACACTCAGTGATGCTCAGGGGTTACTCCTGGCTATGCTCTCAGAAGTCGATTGCTCCTGGCTTGGGGGACCATATGGGACGCCGGGGATCGAACCGTCGTCTATCCTAGGCTAGCATGGACAAGGCAAATGCCTTACCGCTTGTGCCACCGCTCAGCCTCCCAGTATTTCTTAGGGTCATGTTCTGAATCTCACTCTGTCTGTTCCCCCATTGTCCCAATCAGTGGAAGTCTGGAGGACAGGGACCGCTACTGGTGGCAAACCAGGGAATAGTCCCTTCTACACAGAGCTGGGCTCTTGGGAGGCCTGTGGGCTCCAGCGGCTGTGTGTGGGATCAGACTCCCAGAAAGCGGCATCTGGGAAGAAGCTTTGTGGAGGCAGGCAGAATCCACTTACCCCCCAGGGCCTGTCAGGGCTTCCTCCTTCCCCTTAGGATCCTCCCTACCAGCCCCCTGATCTGGGCAGCACAGCCTGCCAGTGTAAAGACCTCCACTTTGTCCACTGACCTGGCTTCATTGTCTGTCTGGGGCACCTGTTCCCTGTGCAGAGTCCTGACGTCTGTCACTGCTTGGCGTGGGATCTATCTGTCACTGCTGAGTACAGGGTGTCTTGGGCACACCTTGGTTGTAAACAGAGGTTACACCCGTGTGTGTGTGTGTGTGTGTGTGTGTGTGTGTGTGTGTTCCCATGGTAGATGAAGTGGAATCCTAGGCACAGAGGGAGGGAAAACTGGTGTGTGACTCCCCACACCTACCCGTTGTGGAAGCCCTGGGTGTCAGGGAAAAAGACGTATCTGGTTAACGAGGCAGACAAAGCTTTCCAAGACAGTGGCCTTGAGTCACTCCCAAGCAAGCATATGGTGTGGTCAAAGCAGTTCTCAGGAGGACACCACGTTTTTATTGAAGTCAGCAGGAAGGACAGGAAGAAGGGCTTTGGGGAATCTTTTCTGGATTTGATTTTAGCTTACAAAACAAATTCTGTTTTTCCTACAACTATGTTCAGTGGCTGTTTCTCAATGTATGTTTTGCATAAGGATGCCCTGGGCTCCACCTGGCCCACCAGCCTTGTGCCTTCCAGCAGACAGTCTCATTTGCTACTCAACAGGGAGGATTGGAGGGAGGCTGGCAGCCCCCTACCTTCTGCCCATTTGAAGAGTCTATTCTGATTGAGTCCCTTAGTTCTAACTTTGATCTGTACCAATAAACAAAGGTCCCAGATATGGGAAGAAATCTCTACTTAGTGCACACTTGTGGGTGAAAGATAAGATCTGCTAATTTCCTGCTGCAATTAAGGAGTTGGGGCCTCCTTCAAATTCTCAAAAATATAAAAATCAGTAGCCGTTCTAGTTGAAATGCAACATCCTGCGACCTGTTTTTAATTGACTTTTCTCCTCCCCACTCTTCAAAGCAGGCCTTTGCCAAAGCCACCAGCGTATGACTTTGAAGTTCCCATTAAAAGGGGAGAAAAAAACAAAGGCCAAATGTCAAGGGCTTTCAACTTTTCAACTGCATATGTTTTAGGCCAAATTTACAAATTGCCCCCACCCCCAGATTTTCAAAAGGTTATTACAAGTGAGTTCTTTGATCTAACAAACAAAAATAGAAAGGAAGACATCCCATATTGATTATGAGTCCTTTTTGTTTTGCTTATTTTGTGTTTGGCCTCCTAGGTGAAGTCCCGGGCTCCTTTTCTGCAATTCTGAACCAAGTGGGTGGGTGGTGGCTCCTTGTGAGGGCCAGTGGGGTTTTTTGGGGGGCACTCCAAGGTCACACCCTGCAGTGTTTGGGAGGCTCCAGAGTTACACCCTGTGGACATTGTGGTGTATAGAAGGTTCAGCAATAGGTAAAGCATTGACCTTAATCTTTGTATTGCCTCTCTGGCTACTTGATCATGAATTAAAAAAGATAATTTCATCATAAATCTAATTAAACATCCTTATTTTTTCTGATTTTTCCCTCCTGGAGACTGAAGTTTAGTATTTCTGTTTGTTTTGATTAATGATTTCCTTTCCTTTCTTTTTCTTTTTTTTCACCTTTATCAAATCCAGGACTTTTGGCATGCAAAATTATACAGTTGAGCCACATCTCTTTTCTTTTCCTTTGAAATCTCTCACTTTTTATTTTTATTTTCATTTATAAAATCTTTATTTAAGTACCATGATTACAATCATGGCTGTAGTTGGGTTTCTGACATAAACAGAACACCCCTGTTCACCAGTGCAACATTCCTACCACCAATGCCTCCCTCTTGCCTCCCCCCACACTTGCCTGTATTCGAGACAGGCATTCTACTTTTCTCACCCATTAAGATTGTCATGATAGTTGTTAGTGTAGTTATTTCCCTCACAGGATTCACCACTCTTTGTGGTGAGCTTCATGTTGTGAGCTGGTCCTTCTGGCCTCTTTTTTTTTTTATGTCATTTTATGTCATTATCATGTGCATGTCCATGGCGGATTCTATTGCACAAGACTTCTTATACTGATCCTTATGGACAGCCAGCTAGTCAGTCCATAATCTGTGAAATATCTTCTTGAATCATGGTCTGAGTGCAAGGAACATGTTACCCTTTATAACTACTTTAAATTATAAGAATTATAATCTGAAAATCAAAGCTCAGCTATGTGACATTAAATTGTGAGACATACATGGGGGATTTTTATAAAGGCATGGAATTTGGAAATATAGAATTCTGCTTATTTGGTAAAAAATATTTTCATAGGGGCAAGAGCAGTGGTGCAAGCATTAGGGTGTTTGCCTTGCACACGCTAACCTAGGACGGACCGTGATTCGATCCCCGGCGTCCCATATGGTCCCCCAAGCCAGGAGCGATTTATGAGCGCATAGCCAGGAGTAACCCCTGAGTGTCACCAGGTGTGGCCCAAAAATAAAAAAAATTTTGATAAGAGAAAAAGTGATAGAACAGTGCATACGGAGGGCACTTACCTTGCATGTGGCCATCCCTCACTTGATTTCTGGCATTTAATATGGTCCTCTGAGTTTACCAGGAGTAATTCCTGAGTGCAGAGCCAGGAGTAAGTAAGCCCTGAGCACAGCCAGGTGTGGCTCCAAAACAAACAAACAAACAAACAAACAAAAAATGGAAAGAGAATATATAGCCTCACAGGAGTGCATGCTTTAAAGGTAGCTCCAGCATTTCTTGGAGCTTCTGGGTCTCTGAGCAACCTCTGAGCACTGTGTTTTTCTCCTAAGTTGTTTTTCTTGATAAGGGACCTAGATTTTTTTCTTTGCAAAAAAAAATTTTTAAGTAATCTAGTGAAAATGCCAATAAGATGTTTTCATCTTAGTTTCTTTGGGCTAGAATATGATGAAGTCCATTCACTTTGTTGCCTTTTGATGCATCTTCAAGTCATTGTGACACGTTTTTAATTTTTGATGCCACTTTCTGATTCCTATGCAAGAGAATATCCTGAGGCCCATGTAGAGAAATAACTCACATTGCTTCTTTGAATAGCCCTCTTTCACCATTTTATTTTAGCTTCAGTCTTATCCTATTCCATATGAGTGCTATCTCTACATTATAACTGTAGAAGCTATAGATTGAGATTTTCTTATGTTAGTAAGAGGAGAAGCAAGAAAAGATGAAGAGAACATCCAATTATTCATTTTTGTACGACATACTATGTGAATTTTTTTTCTCTCATTGTATACCAGCTTACTCCCCAGGTGTCTGCATGTGTGTGTGTGTGTGTGTGTGTGTGTGTGTGTGTGTGTGTGTGTGTGTGAAATAGAGATAGTATCTAGTCTGTACTCCTTTTCTTGTACTCTCCTCAAAATTCAGTACACATTCTATATGGGAAATTTGCAAGTGTTGAGTGTGGCATTTATTTATTCAGTGTTTTATTATTATTATTGTTATTATTATTAGTTTGTTTCGGGCTCATACAGTCCTTCCACTGTGTTCAGGGATCATGCCTGGTAAGTCTGGGAGGGCCTTACGTGTATCAGGGATTGAAACCAGTTTGGCCTCATGCAAACAAGAGTCTTCCCTAGTGTACTCTCTATCTGTTCCTCATTCAGGGTGTTTGGGCAATAGCTTGTACTATATTTTAGATAGAAAAGTACAAGAACAAACAAACAAAAGCTTAGTCCCCCCTCATAAGTGGGAAATATAGAAAGTAGATGTGTATACACACAAATATGTTTATGTGTAATCTAATGGGACACATATATATCTATGTTATTTGGGCTATATCCAGAGGTACTCACAGGTTACTCCTGGCTCTAGCTCAGAAATGACTCCTGGCAGGGTCAAGGGATCATATGGGATGCCAGGGACTGAACCCAGGTTGACTGTATGCAAGGCAGATACCCTACGCATTGTGCTATTGCTCCTGCTGAGTCCTAGTGCACATTTTTAAAAATGCTTCCTGGTTGTCACAAGCTTGTTTTGATTCCTCACTCCTTGTTTTTGGACACACTTGGCAGTGCTTTGGGGCTTATTCCTGGCTCTGTGCTCATCAGTGAACCCTGGCAGTATTTATATGTAGTGCCAGGGTTTTGAACCAGAGTCACAGACATTATGTCTACATTCAAGGCAAGATCCTTGCCTCCTGTACCATCCCTGTGGCCCTGAACCTTTGTAAAGAAGATAGAGTAAGAGAACAAGCTAAGGAACATCTGGGAAAGAGGCGAGCTGGAACTGGTATTTAGGTGTGGTACATAGTATTTTTAGTTGAATGTTCATTGTCTTCCTGCCTAAGATACTCAAATGGATGGGTTTCAGACATTTAGAAACTGGTAGCCAATTCGATATTTCAAGCCATTTAGAAGATCTATACTCTGTGTATGTTCATGCAGAATGCTCTTCATTAAATAAAAGGTGGCCCAGAGCATTGGTACAGTGGGTAGGGTGCTTGCCTTGCATATGCCCTACCTGCTTCAAATCCCTAGTGCTCCAAACAGTCTCCTGAGCCTACCAGACGTGATCTCTGAGTGCAGAGCCAGAAGTAAGCTCTGAGCATTGTCAGGTGTGGTGTCCCCCCCCCCCCCCCCGCCCACATACACCCCATCCTCCTCCATTCCAAATACCAACAACTATTGTGTATGTAAATATTTTGGGGGATTACTATGTTGCTCACCCTAATCTGATTAGGTGATTGTGCCCTACCCTAGGGTGTGACCTGGCATTCTGCCCCCACCCTAGGGTAGGACCTGATTCTGCTTCCACCATTGGTTGGTATCTGATCCCACCATTGGGTGGGACCTGACTCTGGACTATAAGAGCAAGGGTCTGTGGAAGGCGAGAGGCTTTTTGCTGGCTGGAACTGAATCGGAGTCTTTGGACTTCAGTTTTGTCCATCCGAATAAAGCAAATATTTCCACGAGCCTGATTGTCTGCGAGCTGTTTACCCGCCGTTTCACCTCAGAACCGTGGGCTAGACAGGGTGGCAGACACGTGCTCCGAGCTGGAAGAAAAGGGCCTCATTCTCCATCCCTCCATCAGTCAACCTCTTCAGGGGCTGTCCTGCTACATAATGACGCCCGGACAGGGACCTGAACCCTGGACCCTCAGAACTGTAAGTGAAATATTTCATTGGAAATTTCCTATGCTGACCATCAAATGGTTTCTGTGGTTAGTCATGTGGATTTTACCACCCTTAGTCTTACGCATTGGTGCTCTAGTATACAAGTGGATCATTCCATTTTGTTTAAAACTAATTGGTTTTGATCTAAGGACAATCACTGCAGTTGGATGGTTGTGGTCTATATTTCAAATGAAAAGTGTAGTGTCTCTAGCCATCATAGTTTGTGGAATTTCTGTGTTGACTAACGTTATTATTATGAGCATAGTTATTTGCTGTTATTTCTATTTAGGAAATAGAAAGTGTAGAAATGGTGAGGCTAAAACCAGTATAGATAATAAGGAAATTTATCTGACGAAAACTCAGACCAAGGTGCAGGCTGACGAATCCAGCCCCACCATCAACAATATAGAAATTTTTGCTGGAAGAAAAACAACTCAGAATGTTAAGCCTGATTCTAGTGAATTGCTTGACAGTAGTGACTCAGATAATGATCTACCTCCAGTGCTAACTCCACGAAGTATGCCTCCTTCTAGTCACAAAATTGAATCGCAGAGCAGAGCAGATTCAAAAAATGAACCACATGCTCAGTCTCAGAGCTCTATTCAGAGTAATTTTGCTAATCAGGCCTTATCCCCTATAGACGGGGTAAATGTTTCTAACTATGTACCCTATCAGATGGAAGAATTAGATCGGTTTAAAAGATCATGTAAAGAAAATGGGCCAAAATCGCCATACAGTGTGGAGTTATTAAGACTTTGGAGTCATAACTCATCTTGGACTTTGTATGATTTTAAAAGAATCGCTGAAATATGCCTGTCGTCTAAACAGCGAACTGAATGGGAAATGTACTATTCAGAAGGCGTAAAAGCTAAATTATATAGTCCGGATGGTATGAAAAAGCAAGTGGCAGGTGTTACTCTATCGTATGAATTATTGATGGCAGAAAATCAATTTGCAAATATTCAGACACAAGCAGCTTTACCTAAGGAAATCTTAAATTTAATCAGGGAGATTGCATTGTCAGCATGGGAAAAAATTGATTCTAACAGCATTGGTAGAGGAAACTTTTTAAAAATTACCCAAGGCCCTTATGAGTCATTTGCAGAGTTTGTAGGTAAGATTAAAGATGCTCTGAAGTTACAGGTGGAAGATGAGGAGATTAGAAACTTCCTAGTAAAATCTGTGGCCTATCATAATGCAAATTCAGCCTGTAGATTAGTATTGAATACATTAAATGAAAAGTCAGATCTGAATGATTACCTTTATGCCTGCCGGAATGTCTATGTGGAACCCCAACCCCCACCCCACTCAGACTCAGTACAAACCTTCCCAGTTACCAAGGGAACAATGTCTTACTCCCCTCGGGGACAGAACACTTTCCGGAAACCAGGTCTTTGCCCAAAATGCAAAAGGGGTCGCCACTGGGCGAAAGATTGCAGATCCAGAAACCTCATTAATAATAACCTAAGTAGAGGTTTCAACACAGTCCCCAGGAGGCAAATCGCCTGCTACCATTGTGGAAAACAGGGACATATCAAAAGAAATTGTCGTCTCCTTATAAATTCAGCTCCCCAAGAACACACATACAAGATGCAGGGAAACGCCCACAGGGCCTCCCCCCAGGCCCTTCCAAATCAGGGGCAAAGTTCACAGACAATAATCCTTCCAAGCCCAGCCCAAGAAAATTCATCACGATAAGGGAATTAATCCACTCTACTTCAGGGAGTGCCGGATTAGACATATTATGCCCAGAGGACATTACAATTTACCCAGGAGCATGCCCTTACATGTTAGAAACTGGCATTGTAGGCCCGCCACCCCCAGATACCATGGGTTTGATTCTTGGCAGAAGTTCCCTCAACATAAAGGGTATATCAGTAATCACTGGTGTCATTGACTCAGATTCCATGGGAGAAATCATTGTAGTTATTACTGTACCAGTTACATGGACCTTTAAAAAAGGAGAAGCGATTGCCCAGATAGTAATAGTGCCTTATGTCAAATTTGGGACTTCAGATAAGACTAGAATTGGAGGTTTTGGAAGCACAGATCCGGGTGCTGCTCAAAACCCAATCGTGGCTCTGGTTACTAAATGTAAAGATGAACACCCAATGATCAAACTTCACTTGGAAGGCAAACCCTTTGATGGAATGATAGATACGGGTGCTCAGGTTACCGTAATTTCTGATAAAGAATGGCCAGAAAATTGGCCTCTTCAGGAAATCCCGTATTCCCTAGAAGGAATAGGAGGCCTGAGTTCCTGTCTGTTGAGTACGAGGACTATACTATTTTACGGCCCAGAAAATCAAAAAGCAATAATCAGACCTCACGTGGGCCCATTTTCACCATCCCTGTGGGGCCGTGACCTACACAAACAGTGGAAAGCAGAATTCCACATCCCATTAGCTCCAGAAGAGTCCGAACCTTCTTTTGATTTAAAAACCCAAAATTTTTAGTGGGGGCCACTACCGTAAAAACACCAGCACCAATAAAAATAAAATGGAAATCTGATGAACCAATTTGGACAGGTCAGTGGCCCCTTAAAACTGATAAATTAAAGGTGCTGACAGAATTAGTGGAGGAACAGCTAAGTTTAGGACATATTGAACCATCTTTTTCTCAATGGAATTCACCTATATTCACTATAAAAAAGAAATCCGGTAAATGGAGACTTTTGATGGATCTTAGAGCTATAAATTTATCCATGATACCTATGGGCAAATTGCAGACTGGTTTACCATCACCTGTAGTTATTCCAAAGGAATGGCCACTAATTATAATTGATTTGAAAGACTGCTTCTACCATATTCCTATCCACCCAGATGATAAAAAACGTTTTGCATTCTCAGTTCCTTCTCTCAATAATACCCATCCCTGCAGACGTTTCCAATGGACTGTTCTCCCCCAAGGCATGCTGAATTCCCCAACCATGTGTCAGTTTTTTGTAGATAAGGTTTTGAGCCCTGCTCGTGAAAAATTTCCTCAAGCCATGATATTTCATTATACAGATGATATCTTGCTCACAATGAACAACGAAACAGATTTACAGGAATTATACTCTTATGTTACTGACTGTTTACAAACATCAGGACTGAAAATAGCTTTAGAAAAAATACAGATAATGCCACCGTATCAATATTTGGGTTTTATTTTGGACCGGACGTCTATACGTCCACAAAAATTTTCTATCAAAAAAGAAAACCTCAGAACGCTTAATGATTTTCAGAGACTTTTAGGTGACGTAAATTGGCTCCGCCCTGCACTAGGAATCCCAAATGCAGAGTTATCTAATCTGTTTAAAACGTTGGAGGGTGATCCTGCTTTAGATAGCCCGAGAAATTTAACAACAGCTGCAAAAAATGAATTGGACATCTTCTTGAGCAGATTACAAAAATCGTTTCTCTCAAGATTCATCCCAGGAGAAAAGGTATTACTGTTAATCTTCCCTACTATAGAAACCCCCACAGGGGCCTTGATGCAACAGTCAGGACCTTTGGAATGGGTGTATTTACATAACAAACAACCTCGCTCAGTTGTCCCCTACTTACAACTGATTTCAGAGATTATTATCAAGGCAAGACTCAGATCTATATCTTTACTAGGTTTTGATCCAGATATAATAGTTTTGCCAGTACCAAAAAAGGAAATTGAGTCAATATTGCCAATTAATGAATCTCTACAAAGGGCCCTCTCAGATTTCACAGGAGAAATATCCTCCCATTATCCAGCAGGAAAAATTTGGGACTTTTTAAAGAAAACTCAGTTTGTTATTTCTTCAATTGTTCGGGATTCCCCTATTCCCAATGCCAAGGTTTTTTACATTGATGGATCCCAAAATGGAAAAGGAGGAATAACTGGAGACAACATTAATATGACCATAGATACCAAATATAAATCTGCACAGAAAGTTGAATTAGCAACGTTAATTTACCTATTAGAAAATGTATCTGAAGCCATGAATATAGTTTCTGATTCTTTGTATGTGGTAAATTTATGTCATGTGATAGCCACTGCATCCCTTAATGCTAATAACCCGATCATACAGGACTTACTTAAACAATTACAGCAGCTTCTTCAAAAACGAACTGAGCCCATCTTCATCACACATATTAGAGCCCACTCAGGTCTTCCAGGACCTATGGCTCAAGGAAATAAAACTGCTGACTTGCTAGCAATGCCTATATTTAAATCACCTGTAGAGGAACATTCAGCCCTACACACAAATGCTCGCCGTTTACATGTGAATTACCAAATTCCATGGAGGCAAGCTAGAGAAATCGTAGAAAACTGCAACGTATGTGCACCGTTAACAAAAAAGACTCACATAGCAGGAGCAAACCCAAGAGGCTTACAGTCTAACGAACTTTGGCAAATGGATATAACTCAAACAGATTTATTTCCAAGGAAACCTTATCTTCATGTTGTGGTGGACACTTATTCTCGGTTTATGTGGGCAATTCCCATGTCTTCTCAAAAATCTAAGGCTGCTTGTAGTTTTCTTTTACAATGTTTCTCTGTGATGGGTATTCCATATTCTATAAAAACTGATAATGGGCCAGCCTATGTTAGCAAAACTTTTGAATTTTTTTGTAAGGAATGGCAGATAAGACATCTCAGAGGAATTCCTTACAATTGTAGGGGACAGGCCATTGTAGAAAGGACTCACAGAACCTTAAAAACTCAATTACAAAAAAATAGAAAAAGAGGTTTACCACCAACGGATTTGCTGTCTTTGACTCTTATCACACTAAATTACTTTAACTTACCCCAAGGGGAAAGCTACACTGCAGCGGAAAGACATTTTAAAGAAGATATTCAGAGACAAGAAACAACCCATAAACCTATTTGGATCAAGGAGGATGAAAAATGGATAGCTGGCTATCTTCTCCTAAGAGGAAGGGGTTATGCCTATGTTTCTATAAATGATGACCCTCCCAAGAAATTTTGGGTTCCATTACGTCTTGTTAGAAATCGGGCTAGCACAAATGATCAGGTTCAGACTACAAACTCCCCTTCAGAGAAAAAACAGAATACTTCAGACACTAACAGCAGTAATATTACTAAGGTCTCTGGGGCAGGGAACGATTTAGCTGTCACACACCATACAATGAGTGAGACTGATGGTAGTGATAAACCCTTACACTCCGAGATGCAAAAGGAAAGACAGGAACCTGTCTTAACTGGGCTCCAAAATATAGGAAACTCTTGCTACATGAACTCAATATTGCAATGCTTGTATAATATTTCAGACTTAACTCAGTATTTTTATAAAGATCATTATAAAAAGGATATTAACAAGAAAAATCCGATGGGGCATGAAGGTAAATTAGCCGAAGAATTTGGTCGGCTCATCAAAACCATGGGAAATGGATTTCATAGATATATTAACCCTGAAAGCTTCAAAGTAACAATTGGTTTACTTAATGACCAGTTTGCTGGACACAATCAGCAGGATCCTCACGAACTACTGATGTTCCTAATAGAGGGATTACATCAGGACTTGCTTACTGTAAATCTAATGACAGACAAAACTACACATCTCATGGGAAATGAAAATTATGAACAATTTAGTCCAGAACACCAAAAGGCTCATAAATCTATTATTTATGATCTCTTTCAAGGACAATTCAAATCTATACTCCAGTGTCTCACTTGCCACCAAAAGTCTGAGGTTTATGAGACATTTGTTCATTTGTCTTTGGCTGTTACATCTACAGATAAATGTACATTACAGGAATGCCTCTCTGAATTTTTTAAAGAAGAAGAATTAAGAAATGACAACAAAGTTCTGTGCAACAGTTGCAAAAATAGAAGGGATTTTTCAAAGAAAACGTACTTATGGAAACTGCCACCAGTACTTATAATACACTTGAAACGTTTTGCTTTTGATGGCAAACAAATAAAAAAATTGCATACTTACGTAGATTTTCCTTTAGAAGACCTCAATTTAGAGGAATTCACTTCAGAGAATAAAAGCAAGATTAAGAAATACAACTTATCATCGGTGTCAAACCATTATGGTAAAGTTCACTATGGACACTGTACTTCATACTGTAAAATTGCTGCAAAACAACACTGGATCAATTTTGATGACAAGAAGATCAAAAAAGTCCCTAATACATTGGTGAAATCCACAGCAGCATACATCCTGTTTTATACTTCTTAGAGATCTACAATGAACACCAGATAATCATTTTACTTCCTTATCAGTTGCTATTAATGCTCTAGGATTCTTTCCACAGGCATGATCAATGAATATAGATTGAAAATCATGAATCCCCAATGTGTTTCCTTGTAGGATGGATTTATGTCTTAATTTCATTATTGCTCTAGGTCTCAGTTAATCATGAAATTTTACAAATTAATTTAGTCAAGGTTCACCTGAAAGAGAAATTTCTCATCATATTAATGTTGTTTTTCTTTCTAGGTATACTCATTTAACGACTTTCACTCTTTTTATTTTAACATTATTGCTTTATTTCCCTCAATTTAGGTTTTAAGACGCTTACATAATGATAATTTTAGGTGGACTTTCTTCACAGTGCTTCTTGCCTATGATTGATTATCATAAAGTTACTGTTATACAATAACTTTGTATATATACTGATATACACGTATAGTAGAGTTGTCCATGTTTGTATTATGCATGAAATTCTCTTTCAGATCTGCTAGGCAAAACCATAAAAAAAAAATTTTTTTTTGTGAATTTGAAATGATTTATCTAAACAATTGCCGGCTATTACATTTTAAGGAGCTTTTAATTGATTCAGCTGAATTCTCTTTTCTTTTGCTCTATTTTGGATCCTTTCCAACAAATATTTTTTAGTATGAGTGAGTGTTATGGCCATATTTTTTGTGAAGTCTGTGTATGTATGTCTTGTTTAGTGTCTGTCTGTTCTGCATATTTTGTATATAGTTTCCTTTTTCCTAACTTTATCTTCCCCAAATTAGTCTTCCTTATCCTTCCTTCTCTCTTCCTAGTCCTTAACATTTTAATTTTCAGGATTTCACATGTGCAACCCATCTCCTTCACCCACAACTACAAGCTTCCTGATCTCGGCGGGAAGAAGAAATCCATGACTGTTGGAGTTTTACACCATATATGCTGCAAACTTGTTGGAAATGAAGCCACCTGGGATTTGTGTCACAATGTAACACCAGAGAAAAGATCCATGGACAAGACCCACAGTCTCTGGATCCCAGTTAAACTGTGCTATCTGAATTTCTGGTTTTCCATCCACATACAAAATGCTATTGTTGACCGTTTCTACAATGGCTACCCCAAGATTGCACCGATCCCAAAGGAAATACAGAAGCCCAACCAACTTATGATGTAATGATGTAACGCTTGGGGATGCCCCAACACATGGATGACTGTACTGGCCTTCCTTCTTCATTCAGCTTGATGTTATCTCCTGTACAAGGCTTCAACCGGCTTTTCCAGACCCATCAAGTGTCTTCTGCCGGTCTTTTTGGAGTTCCAGACCCCTCATATTTACAGATTGGTATTGAACTCTGTAGAAATTACATCTATTGTTTTTCCTATAACTGTAATCCTTTGAAGTTATGTTTGGTACTACGCTTCTTTTGACTATCGTAATTAATGTTTTTCTATTTTAGTTTTTAATATTAGGAATCGATGTTGTATTACATTAAGGTTTTGCTTTCTTGACTTTAGGTTTGTGAGTTATATATTATTGTCTATAATTTCCCAAATGATATTTTTGTCTGTTCTCAGGGTTTTTTGCGTGGGCGCATCATAGGCAAAATACTAGGTTTATAGAAGGTTCCATCCATTTTGGATGGGCCCTCAAGTTGTTTATTTACACAGGGAGGGTCTCTGCCTTAAACATTTTGTTTTGGTTTGTGACTTAAGCTCCCATCTATAAATAGTCGACATCAATTTCAGACATCTTATGGACTTCAGACCGGATTAAGAACTTGGACTAAGTTCAGATACCTATTGATCATCATTGCAGTGGCTCCCCACTGTGCAGAGGGTGTATGTGCCACTTCTTCCGAAATAAAGGCCTAGTTCAATGCCCTCAAAGATGGGCTTTCTGGTCTACCTGAACTTGAATGAAAATGGAGCTGGAGAGATAGCATGGAGGCGAGGCGTTGGCCTTTCATGCAGAAGGTCATTGGTTCAAATGCCGGTATCTGCCAGGAGCGATTTCTGAACGTGGAGTCAGGAGTAACTCCTGAGCACTGCCAGGTGTGACCCAAAAACGACCACCACCACCACCTACAACAACAACAAATAAAGAAAAGGTGCTTCTTCTTGCCTGCTACACAACCTTTCTGGTGTCTCTTCGAAAGATCTATGTACGTCTTAGATTTATCTTCTCAGGAGCTTGTAGTTGATTCCTTGATACATGTTTCTGGTTTTAGACACCCTGTGCTTAGGTTAGAAGTTTTTCTTTACATTTTCCTGTGATGCGCTTATGCAAACAGCCGCTCTTTTATTATTGACTAATTTTTCTTTTAATAATTGTAGACAATATTGTTTGTTTACTAAAAACAAAAGGGGGAATTATTGTGTATGTAAATATTTTGGGGGATTACTATGTTGCTCACCCTAATCTGATTAGGTGATTGTGCCCTACCCTAGGGTGTGACCTGGCATTCTGCCCCCACCCTAGGGTAGGACCTGATTCTGCTTCCACCATTGGTTGGTATCTGATCCCACCATTGGGTGGGACCTGACTCTGGACTATAAGAGCAAGGGTCTGTGGAAGGCGAGAGGCTTTTTGCTGGCTGGAACTGAATCGGAGTCTTTGGACTTCAGTTTTGTCCATCCGAATAAAGCAAATATTTCCACGAGCCTGATTGTCTGCGAGCTGTTTACCCGCCGTTTCACCTCAGAACCGTGGGCTAGACAGGGTGGCAGACACGTGCTCCGAGCTGGAAGAAAAGGGCCTCATTCTCCATCCCTCCATCAGTCAACCTCTTCAGGGGCTGTCCTGCTACAAACAACATAATAACTGAGAAGTCCAGCTACTCGGTCAGGGTCATGTATATGACTTGTGCAAGGCAAGGACCAAGCTTGAAATGTCTGGGATTCCATAACTAAGAACCTTCCATCTCACTGGATAGTGTTTATCTGCAAGAAACATAAGCCCCCGTCACAGCAGCACAACTCGTCCTGCCTTATGGCCAAGATCAGGTATTCTAGGGTAGGAGACAAAAAACATATATTTTTTATCATTGGTTTGTGGGTGTAGGTTTTGGGACACACTTTGGAGTGCCCAGAAGAGTCCTCCAGACTTTTCTGTTCAGTGATTTCTCCTGATAGCGTTTAGAGGAGCATGTGATAGTATGGATTGAACCCAGGCCTCTTGGGTAAAGTCCTGTACTCCAGCCTGTTGATATAGCTCTCCAGCCTACATGTGCTATTCCTGTGTGCTCACAGCCACCGTCTCTAATTACAGGCTCTCCTTGGAACACACTGGTTATGGAAATAGTGAAAGAAACAAGCAGATGTTAGTTAGTGTCATCAAAAAGTACATGGATCTGGCTATTTCTGATTTTTGGTGGGGAGGTATTGAAAAAGGATTTTGGCAAGTCCAGTGGTTGTCAGGTCACATGTGCTATGTGACCAGTCAGGGTCAAATTGGACCAAAACATTCCTATGGTTCAATTCCCAAGAGCTCACCTTTATTTCTCCATGACAGAGAGCTGGAAACTTAAATTGACTTCAGAGCTTCCCTGCTATATGTATGACGCCTGTTGTTTCAGCTTGTTTCTTTGGCCTTGGCTCTGCCCCTGGAAAAGTCCTTTCTGATAAGTACAACACTAACCTGTTTTATGTTCTCACCATAGAAAGAACACACATTCATTGAAGATAATATAGAAAATCCTGACAAAGAACAAGGAAAAACTGAACTAACTCTCCACTGACCACCTGACTATAAGCATTAGAAAATAGCCCCAGTCTATTTGTTCACACCACAGAATACTTTTTATTGATCTCTTTGGGAACCATTGTGGGGGTACTCTGGTTCACTCCTGGTTTTGTGCTCAGTGATCACTCCTGGTGGGGCTCAGGGCTCCATTTGTAGTGCCAAGGATCAAGCCTGGATTAGTCATGTACAAGACCAGTTCCCTGTATTGATCCATCATAGAACACTTCTTTAAAAACAATAAATAAAAATTGAAATTCTGCTGTAAATTGTATTATAACTAAAATCTCCATTTTTCTAAAAAGCATAAACATTATTAAGAATGTAGATTAAGAATAATTTCTATGGACAGAGGAGATAGTATAGTGGCTAAGGCAGTTGCCTAAGAACATGACTGACCTAGGTGTGATCCCCAGCATCCTGTATGGTCCTTGAGCATCACCAGAAGTAATTTCCTGATGAAAAGCAAGAAGTAACCCCTGAGCATCACTGGGCATGACCCCAAAACTAAAGTATTAAATAAAATTAAATGATTTTTATTGACTACCTATTATGTTTCACCTGTAAACATAAACGTTCTATGAAAGAATGATGATAATTCCTAGTTAACACATGACAACTCAAGTTTCTGAAAATATTTATTCTTCCTCCTCATTCTTTCATTAGAGAAGCTTTTGGCTTTGACCCACAACTCACTTGGAATCATTAGTTTCCAGTTTTGTCAGCCCTGACCTTTCCCTTAGGCATTTGCATCCAGCAGTTGATTCGGTAGCACAATGTACTTGGACTTGCCAAGGTGCTTGGTGTATGGCAACATGGCGTCTGTACCACCCTCATCACAACCTTGCTGTCATCGCTCTGGCTGTTACTAGTGCTGGTTTGCAGCAATCCATCTTGACCAGCTTGATTCTGTTTTGGTAGCAGCAGCCAAGGGAACTTGCAAAAATGCAAGTCCAATTAGGCTCCCAGGACTCACCACAGTCCCATGATTATCCTTTACTTTTTCAATGATGTGGGGTCCTTGATATGACTTCAAGCTGGGTGTGAGCTACTTCTCTCCTTACCCTCATTTCACACCACACTCCCCAGGTTCTGTACCCCAAACACACATTCTTTGTCTGAAGATGGAGGTTGGATCACACCCACAGGTGCTCATGCCTTTTTCCTGGCTTTGTGCTCAGGAATCACTCCTGGTATACTCAGACCATGTGGAGTGCTGGGAATGGTATCTAGGTTGACTTCAGACAAGAAAAGTGTCTTATTTGTTGTACTGTCTCTCCAGTTTCCAATCACACTTACACTCCATCAGTCCTGCTGATATACACAAAGTGAAGGATATTTTCTTTTTACTTCAATTGAGGAGAAATGAAATATTCATAATATTGTTTTGAGTCATACTCCATATCATTATGGAGTAAACATGGTCCTTGATTCAAACCTAAGTCTTTCCTAGGACAAATATGGAGAAGTATGAAGCAGGAATAGTGGCAGTGCTGAAAAGGGCACACATTTTACAGATTTCAAGATGGCCTTGACAAAAAGTGAAAAGAAACAGAAAGAGACCCCAGAGGTTCTTTCACACAGCCTTTCCATTTGGTTGATTTCTATTGTGTGGCCAAGATTACATGTTCAACTAGTAGAAACTTCAGGACACAGCTCTACACATTCCCTCAATGCTTTTACATTAGCCCACCAGTTAGCAATAATTGAATATGCACTATCAAATTTATGCATTTAGTATGGGGATGAAGGGAAAGGAAATCCAAATCCAGAGAATTAATATTGGCAGCGATAGAGAATAACAGGATAGTTTTTATATTTCTTTTCTATCTTATTGTTTTCAAATGACTTTTGTATTCTTCTAATCCTGAAATCTGTCCAAAATAATTGTGAGAGACGGAGCATAAATATCATGGGTGATCACATACCTAAATGGTTATGTGAAAGCACAAGTTCACTCAGTGACTGATTGTGGCCTCACCTTCAGAAATCAAGACTCCAACTTGGGTGGAGGGTCAAGTTCTCTTACTGCTCTAGAGGCTCTGCTAAGTGTAAAAATGCTTCCAGATCTCAATTAAGACTCCCCCGTAGGGGATAGCTCTCTTCTCAGTTTTAAGAACTGGGAGCAGTCAGAGAGGCCTGGTCTGAAAGGGCCCAGACCTCCCCAAGGCCCTGCCCTTCCCTTTCACCATCAGACAGGATGCTTGCTAACATGACCAGGAAATCTGGGCCTAGTTCAGCAGGGAGCATTCTTTTAAGCATCTTACATTGACAGCACTTTTATCTGCACAAAGGCAGACTTACTTATTTCTTTCACACCTGGGAGGATTGGATTATATTTCTACTTCTTACCTTTAGACATTAGCATAAAAGAAACACGTGATTTTATTGTAAAGAATTCACAGCTGCCCTTCTGTTCCAGCCATTTGGTGAGATTTGGAACGTATTTCTCTTTCAGAATCCATGTAAAAGTATTTGTCTTCCCCTAGCCCCTATCAACACTGTATTTTCCTTCTCTTGATCTCATCTAAGTTCAATGTTTTGTTTCTGTTTGCTCTCCCAGATGGTAACCTGCAAGCAGTTGGTTGAAAGAAGCTTTCTCTTAGCACAGGCAGAGCAACAAGTTCCACCCCAAACATAGACACACATATACACAAACACTGTGTGGAGTACAATAGTTTGACGTACAGGAAGCTGTGCAGAAAGAGGGCAGTTCACTTACACCCACTGTCCGAAGCAGGCCAGCTCAAGCCAGAGAAATTGGCTGCTGTCCTTGCGAATCAGCATCCTGGAAAAGGAAGGTCTGGGTCAAGAGGAAGGAATATCCCGTCCTGAGGAAGTAAGATTAGGTTTGTTCTGTATGAGCGCTTGGGGGGAGAGCTTCCCCATGTACAATGCACTACAGCACTTAATTTAGCTTGCTATCAGTTTAAGATTGCTAAACTGAATTTAGAAGAAAGGCACATTCATTATTGTTATTAAGCAATCTAATTTTAGAGCTCTTACTAGAATAAAACTCAGGGATTCAATATTTAACTAGAAATGTGACTAATAAAGCTCCCATGTTTCCCCATTTAGGTACTAAGGATGGTAATTAAACATAACAAGTGAAATAGGGAACTTTTTTGGGCATTCTAGTAAAGAATGAATTGCTTTCAGCAGTCATTGTTGATAGAAAGGAGTCATTTTAAATGCCAGATTGCATGTTTATATTTGGTCACTACCTTTAGATTAGAGACTATTTTAAAATTTAGGTTGGGTGGAGTCTAGGGGTCATTCCTAGTTATCACAAGGCATGCATAATTGCTAACTATAATAAAAATCAATTAGAAAGCCCCTCAAACCTGAAAATAGAGAATCAGAGACACAAATTAATTGTTAATAGTAGAAGGCTTTGTTGATTTTTTTACACAGATCTAATATATAGTCAGCTATTTTGTTGCCAAGATAAAATTCTGAACTGGAGAAACTTCCTCAAGTGGTAAAGCCCGTGATTAATATGTTCAAGGTGTACTTGATTTTTCAAGTCACTTCATGGCCTCCCAGTGACACTGGATATGCCTTGGTTACCTCTGAGCACATCAAAGCCCTTCCAACTACCCCTCATAGAAAAAGACTATGAAATTTTCCCACACTTTTCTTATTTGCATACTTTTGTATGTTTGGTAATTTATTTATTTATTTTTTTTTTTTTTGCCCAGTTACTCTTTAGGTCAGACTTCCAAGACAATGTTAATGAAAGATGACAATTGTAGTTCTTGTTCTATTCTTTTTTTTTTTTAGCTCACACAGGCAGCGCTCAGGGTTTCCTCCTGCCTCTACGTTCAGAAATAGCTCCTGGCAGGATCGAGGGACCATATGGGATGCTGGGACTTGAACCACCGTCCTTCTACATGCAAAGCAAATGCCCTACCTCCATGCTATCACTCCGGTCCTCTTGTTTTATTCTTGATTTAGATGAGAAGAATTCTAATTTACTTTCAGTTTTGATGCCAATTGAATGTTTTACTTTTGTATTCTGTCTCTGAAGGCACAGAATTTTGTGGGCATCCCCTCCCCCAACTGTCTATTCCACCTGAATGATCAGAACTGCCCATACCTGGAATGGGCAGATAGAGGAGGCTGACTGGTGGGAGAGGGGGGCAAAGAAGGAGACTTAGAGTCAGCAAAGGATGCAGCATCAGCAAAGAAGCAGCAGCAGTAGCATCTGCAAAGGAGTCAGCAAGGAAGCCTGGAGAAGCAGCTGAAAGGGAGACAGAGGCAGAGAGGGCCAGAGAAGGAGCAGAGAAGTGGCTGCTTGGAAAAGGCTAGCCTAGAAGCCATGTGAGGAAATGTATATGTTAGGTTAGGACTATGAAATAAAGCTGGCTGACTCCTGGAACTTCATTTGACAGCCTGTGAGATCATTTCTCTGCCATTACCTGGCAGCTTTCAGACCCACCAGGCCATAGGGGCTGCAGGGGCCAAGCTGAGCTGAGAGGGGCCTCACCATCTCCCTACCAACACTAGGGCTCTTTAATTGATATAAAAACGACAGAATTTATTTGTTGACATTAAAATTTCTGGGATGCGGTATTTTCCTTTGCAATTTAAGATCTGTATAATTTTCAGTTACTGTAATGTTAATGTGCAAAGTGAGTCTTATTCAAATATCCACTTCATAATCTAGGATGCAGCATTAACTTATTTCTAATGATCTTCTGTTGGTTCACAATTTACAACTTTTGGGGGGTTGTTTGGGTTTTTGGGACACACCAGTAGTGTTCAGGGGTTACTCCTAGCTTTGCACTCAGAAATTGCCCCTGGCAAGTTCGGGGACCACATGGGATGCCAGGATTCAAATCCAGGCCCATCCCAAGTTGGCCGCATGAAAGCAAATGCCATCCACTGTGCTATATCACTCTGGACCTGAACCATTTACAACTTGGTTTCACCCAAATCAAAGATCATTCCTGGTTTCTTTGATATGTGTGTACAACTTGGTTTCACCCAAAACAGAGATTTTCCTACTTACCATCATGTTTTACATGTCTCAAACATATGTTGTTGGGATTGGCTCAGGATAGGCCTCTTGTCCTTACTCCCCCATCATGGGTAGTTTCTGTACACAATAAAAGCTGCAGTTCTGCTGGTGTATTTGGGGGTAAGAATGACAGGCTACACAATCTCTGTGCCCTAGTTTTGCCCTGAGCTTTTATCCCAGGCAAGACTTTTTCTTCTAAGTTTTCGTACCAAGCAGAACCAAAACAGGTGAAGTTAAAGCAAAAAAAAAAAATATCTATATAAAATAGAAGAAATAAATACAAATGAATTTTAAAAAAAGTAAAGAAGAAAGTGATGGAGGAGGTTACTTTTATGCTTAGGAATAAACACCCTAAGAGGCATTAATATAGAGATATTAAACATACAAAGGAAATATAGACATCCCCATTAAGTTTTTTGAGATATTCTTGTGGGGGGTGAAATCCAGGGTGCTTTTTCATCATACACTGTGTTCTTGTTGAGTTTGAGAAATGATTTGCAGCTATAGGGATCAGGTAGTGTCCTTGAGCTGGGAGTTCTTCTGAAGCTGAATCTGTACCATGCAACAGTCCAGATTTATGGAGGGGTGATAAAAAGGGCCACATAGCATGAGTCAGCAGGTGTGTTGGTTGTAGTTTTTTGCCAAGGGATGAGATGTGGGACTGAGAGGGTGTCCTTTCAGTTTGGGAGCAGGGTGGTGGCTTATTGGGGCAGGAGGTCCGTTTTGGTGCCTAATGAGTTAAGAACTGAGGGTAAAAAGGTTTAAATAAGAAGAGATAATGGATCAGGATTGAGGGATGAGAGGATAGAAGGGTTTCTGAAGTGGGGGAGGGATAATATATGAGGGGCTATATTTACTATAGACATAGTTTGTTTACAGTTTAGGTTTGACAATCAAAGGGACCACTGTATACAAACTCATGAGCATGTGTCATGTAGACCCAACTTAAATTCCCTGTGATTAGACAGTGATCGTCCAACCCCAAACCCCAGATCCCAGACGTAGAACCAATATAGTTCTCTGCAACAACACAAGGAATCAAAATCACCTGGAGAAATTCCTAATACCACTCTAGCACCAACTTGTGCCAGTTTTGATATGACATCCTGACAATGAGGAAACAGTAAAAACTTGATCTAAGAGCAGGTTGTCCTATCTCATCACCTAATGATAAGATAAAATGTCGTCTTTTGATCTGTGCAAAAACCAAGATCACTATCTATAGAAGACTGATTATGACTACCATGACTGGCAGAACTTATCCTGGACCAATAAAATAAAGACCCTAGTCTAGGTTTTGGCCTATGATCTGTATAACAACCAAGATCTCTAATTCCAGAAGTCTGACTGAGACAACTGCAACTGAGCAGATCTTTTGGAAACATAACGAAAGACTTATTATGAATAATGAATAATGAAAGGCTTCAACCTAGGATCTGAGCAAAAAATCAAGACCACTTATTACAGAAGACTGATTACAACAATGATAGAACAGAACTTCTAGAACTGTAAAGAAAGACTTTATCCTAGACTTTGTACTATGATCTGTGCAAATACCAAGATCTCTAGCTCAGAGGCCTGATTTTTATCATCCACAACTGAGTGGAAAGTTTTCTGGCACCATAAAAAGACCGTGGAGTGTGATAAAGAGCATGTATGGAGTCAGTAGTTGTTCCCCTGGCAGTATGCTTCAAGGGCGGAGAAGCCCTGAATCTCTTAGGCCAAAGGAATTCACTTTCTTATTTCCCCAATACTTATTGTGCCTATGCAAAATAAAAAAAAAAGGAAGCACAAAACCTTGCCACACCAGCATGCCCTCCTTTGTTTTTCTTTTTTCTTTATTTTTTCTCTATTTTTCTTTTTCACTCTTGCAGTTATTATTTGGTGTTTTTTATTGGTAGTTACTGTTTTCTTGTTATTTTTTTTACTGTTGTTTGTTGTTTTTTGTTATGTTTTTCTCCTTTTTTTTATCTTCCAGCAGAATTATGCAACTTAAAATCATCTTGTTCTGCCTCATGAATTGAGGGGGAAAATAAAAATAAAAACGGATCAAACAGTTGTATGAACATTGAGTGGAAATAAAAAATGATCAGACTTAAACACTAAACTCAAATTTAACAACAACAGAATCAATCTATACCCTGTCTATAACAAGCTATACACAGAGGGAAACAGTGACACTAGCACTCTGGGGTGGGTGGGCAAAGGAGGGAGATATGGGACAAATGCTAGGAATAGGGGTGGAGAGAGGACAACCCTGGTGGTGGGAATGGCCATGACTCATTGTCACTATGTACCTTAAATATTACTTTGAAAGATTTGTTATTCACCTTGATCAAAATAAAAATTATTAAAATATAAAAAACTGGCCTTTCTTGATCTCTAGCTGGCATGGGGTCTGGGGAGACCCCAGTTCAGTTCGAAGACCTTGTCCCTAGCTTGGGCGTGCTGGCAGCCTTGGTAGGCCCCCAGCCGTCCCCTCTCCTGCCCCCCGGCCTCCAGGCCTTCCCTGGGACCCAGCCCAGGTGGCCAGAAAAGGTGGGTCCAAATTGGGGAGTGCTGAGAGCTGCTCATTTTTATTAAGGCAGTCTCTGGCAATTTCTTACCAGTCTACATGTTCAAAACCGCACAGGGGCAATAGCACAGTAAATATTAATAGTATATCCTATCCTTCAGTTATGTTCTGTGTATGTAGAATGTCCATCTTGTATTCTGCCCTTTTGTACACCCCTGTAAAGCTCAATTTCACTCCTTAACTCTATCACCTCCATAATCAGTATCCCCCATTTACCTTTTATACCTTCAGTACATAACAGTCCCAATCACACACCAAAGTGGTGCACTGGATTTAACAACCCCAACTATTTCAAAAGACATAAAATGGACACATGTGGCTTTTGAATATTTTATGTCTATTTTCTTTGACAGCTATAACTCTTACTAAATATTCTCTTATACAGTGAAGATTTTCCCCTCTTTTTATCTTTTCTTCTCTCTATGAGCTGTTCAACAAGGAATTTTGGTGAAAGAGTCCCTCAGATTAATGCTTATGTTTAACCATGTCATGGGGATTTTTGGACTTGTTCTTGCAGCCCCCATATGGGCCTATAACGCCTTGTGGCATTGTTCCTTGTTTGCATAGGCACATTAAAATGTGAAAATACTATACATACAAATAAGTTCCTATCTAATAGAGGTAGGAACACAGAAATCTTGTAGAGTAATGGGTCCTTACACCCTGAACAATGACATAATGACTTGGCACAGGCCTCAGAAGAATGGGCATTCTCCATTCACCCCTGAACCAGAGAAGCTAACTACAAAACATCCAAGGTCATTTATAACATCATCTGGAAGCAATCATCTACCAGGGAAGTCCCTACCGCTGCTCTGACATTGACCTGCTCAAAAGAGATTTCCCTCAATACTAGAAGACTTGACAACAAGGATCTGCTTACAGGACAGGGCTCTCTGCATTGCCCTTTTATTGTGAGGTGAAACTAGAGGACACTCTACACCATCCTGACTTCAATTTAGGATATGCAGATTCCAGGATCTTTAATACAGAAACATGATACCAACAACAGAGACTGTAAAAAATAAAAGTGTATTGGCCCTACAGGCAATGACTTGGATTCGACAAACTAGTTTGCATGGAGCCTAGAGTTGGTCTTCTGCCAGGAAACTTCAGGGGTAGGGTCTTCTTGTATTTAGGCCAAGGCTTTTCCTTTCCATGTCCCTCATATTTTGGTGGACCTATGCAAACAATAGCTGCAACTCTAACACCGATAGCTGCAACTCTAACACCATTTATACGGTGCTCCTTTGACTCTAATCCTTTAAAAAAAAAACCCACTTAAACTTTTATGATCAACTTAAACTAATATGCATGGGCAAGGAAATGTAAGAAAATATTATACCTTCAATGTTTAAGGAGTTACATAAGTTTTATGGCCTTAGATTGCTTTGTGTACTGCTAAGAAATGTTAGAATGTACTACAATCTGGGGACTTGAGGGACAAAGTAATTGTACATGAGTTCTATTTTATTTTTCTTAATGTTTTTTGGCTGAAAGTTCAAAATTAAGGTATCAGTAAGGGGTTTTCTTCTAAGATTCTGTTTATGGGTGATTGTCCTTCCACTGTAACTTTACCTTTTCCTCTTTCTTTGCATCTTTGTTCTCATAATTAAAAATAAATTTATAAAAAATATAAAAAACTGCAGTTCTGGCAGGTAGCTCTCTGTCTCACTCAAGAAGGTAGAAAGCTACCTGACCACATGTGATTCACCCTCTCAGCCTGGTTTGGATAATTTCCTGTGGCAACCCTTGCTCCAGATACATTTCTCCAGGGTGGGATATGGCATGTGGAGCCTTTACACTTTTCCACAATCTAACTTATCTTTTGGTTTTTGAGATGTGGACTTCTGTCTCAAGACTTGGTTTTCATCTCATATAAAAATTAAGTAAGTGTCTTTGACTTAAGTTTTTATCTTTGCTTATAAGAGGAATTGGTTATAGCATCTCTGGGGCAGAGGGCCTAGGCTCAAATCCAGTTTTTTTTTTAAACACTGTTTTTGTCTGAAGTAATCTATTGAATGGTTTTATGTTTCTGCTATTGCCAGAAACTTTCAATATTTGTCTCAAAATTTGGTAGTGAGTTTTGTGGGGCTGTAGCTGTAGTACAACAGGCAGGGTTCTTGTCTTCCATGCAACTGATCTGGGCATCTCATATAATTCTGAGTACAAAGAGAAGTAAGCTCCGAGTACAGGAGGGTGCCCTCCCCCAATTTGTATTGCATTTTAACACAAATAGTGTGAGTTGGGGATCTAGCACTAGTGGTAGAAAATCTTCACAAGCCTTGCATGTATGAAGTTCTGGGTTTAATTCCTGGGACTGTATATATATACAAACAATAAAGTCTGTAGTGTATATAAAGGCCCAAGAAGGATATTGATAGAATCATACCAAATACAGGCTTTTTATTATTACCACTGCTAGTAAAAATGTAGTGATTATGTTGTTCATCTTCGATCACCTCTGACTTCTTTCCTTCATGGATTGGAAGCCCATTATTTGATTCTTGTTAGAATCAGGCCTCAAGTTACAAAGCCAGGACACTGGAGAGATGCAAGTCTGAAAGCAAATGTTGGTGTAGAAAATAATCCACACACACTAAAGAGGGGGGAAACGAGTTCAGAAGTTCCAACACATAACCCTTCAGCTCCTAAAAAGGAGGAAGCAGAGTGGGAAGTCTGGAAATAAAATGGAGCACTTTCCTGAAATCCAAGGTATTTATTAAGAAAGAACCCAGAAGTGGGATCAGGTGGTGCCTCAGTACCAATCAAAGGTACTACATTCATAGATGTTTTTAACCATAACCAGCCATCAACTGAGTGGAATAGGATCTGATTAATCCCACAGATTCTCATCCTGCTGTTTGGGCATCTGCTCTCTACAATCAAGATGTTTCACCAGCTATATCTCTGGTGAAGACTTTTCTCAAAGATTTTCTTTTAGGTTTAATTGATTCTAATGCCCACATTTTACCTTTTCAGTTGTGAGTCTTTCTCATCTAAAATTTTTCATCAAGATGTTAATGGCTTATTATTTTATACAATATCTGACATATTCATAAAAGTTCTTATCCCCAAATGCACCAGCAATATAATATGACATTGTTTCCTTTTGCATAGGCATACTAAAACGGGGAAATCTTATGTATAGAAAGCTCTTATATACTAGGGATAAGAATCCATAAATGTTATAATACAGGGGTACCTCCCACCCTGAAAATTTGTCATGGGGACTTGACTTAGACTTCAACCCCAAACACCAGATCCCAAGCATAGAACCAACACAGTTCCCTGCAATAGCACCAGGAATCGAACACCCTCCACAGGCACCTAATACTACCCTGGCACCATCTTGCACTAGGTTGATACAACATCCTGACGATGAGGAAACAGCAACAGCTAGATCTAAGAGCAGGTTACCCAATCAAACCACCTAATGATAAGATGAAATTAGAAGAAACTAAGTTCTTGATAATAGCAAAAAATCAAGATCACTGGGGCTGGCAAGATAGCATGGAGGTAAGACTTTTGCCTTACATGCAGAAGGACAATAGTTCAAGTCCGGCATCCCATATGGTCCCCATAGCCTGCCAGGAGCGATTTCTGAGTGTAGAGCTAGGAGTAACCCCTGAGCACCACTGGTTGTGACCCAAAAAGCAAAATCCAAAAAAAAAAAAAAAAAAAAAAAAAAAGAAACAAGATCACTTATTACAGAAGACTAACTTTGACAACTGCAACTGGGCAGAACGTTTCCTGGGTCCAATAAGAAAGACTCTAGTAGGCTTAAGCCTAGGATTTGAACAAAAAACAAGATCTCTAATTCCAGAGGTTTGACTTTGATAACTATGACAGAGCAGAACTTCTGGAACCAGGCTATATTCTAGGCTTTGTCCTAAAAGCTGTGCAATAATCAAGATCACTAATTATAGAAAACTGTTTACAACAACAGTGATGAAGCAGTACTTCTAGAACCATAGAGAAAGACTATATCCTATTCTTTGTCTTATGACCTGTGCAAATACCAAGATTTCTAATTTCAGAGGATTGACTTTATCAAGCACAACTGAGCAGAATGTTTCCTGGCAGCATAAAGAGACTTTGGAATTCAATAATGAGCATATCTGAAGCTTGTTCCCATGACAGTATACTTCAAGGGTGGAGAATCCCTATATCTCTTAGGCCAAGGGAATTCCCTTTCAAATTTCTTTAATACTTACTGTGCCTAAGCAAAAAAAAAAAAAAAAGCACAAAACCTTGCCATATCATCCCTCCTTCCTTTTTGTTCTTTGCTGTGTTGTTGTTTTATTGTGGTTCTTGTGTATTGTGTCGTTGCTTCTTCTTCATTTTCTTCTCTTTTTTTTTCCACCTTTTTTCTTCTTTTAAATTGATATTGATAGCTCCTAGATGAATTCCTCCTAGCTTTTTTTCCCTAACAGAACCACAGAACTTAAATCATCTTGTTCTGGGAGAAAAAAAAGGGAGAAAACAAAAAGTGAATGGTATCAGGAGCAAACAGCTACATAAACATTGAATGAAAATAAATAAATATCATTCCTAAATACCAAACCCTAAATCATCAACAAAAGAATCAAGATCTACAACAAGTTATATTCAAAAGGATAGGTTACACTAGAAGTCTAGGGGGCAAAGTGGGGAGGTATGGGATGCATGCTGGGAACAAGAGTGAAGAGAGGTCAACACTGGTGGTGGGGAATTGTGCTAATTCATTGTCACTAAGTACCTTAAATATAACTGTGAAAGACTTGTAATTCAAAATAAATAAATAAATGAATGAACATCTAAAAAAAAGAATTAATCACTCTTGGCTGGATTTGGGAACCATATTCAGCTCTGGGAATAAAATCCAGGTCAACCAGGTGCAAGGTAAAGTACTATCCTGTTATATTATCTCTTTAGCCCTTCATGAATAGTTTTAAAATTTTTGTCTGTTTTTTTTCTTGCTTATTTAAAAAATATTTAAATTTTGTTATCACTGAAATTTGTCATCCCTAAATATGTTTTTGGTAAAAGTGTGATTTCATGGGTGAAACCCAGTGCTTGCCTTGGTCACTGGTGAAATCTGACTGAATCTGTATGACTGTCCCTCTTTGTTGATTGTACCTTCCCTGGGCAATCTCATACTAAGCTTCTCTCTCTTTTTCCCCTTTCCTCACTTCTGTACACTTGGGCTTTCCACAGTTTAAGGTGATTTTTGAAATCATTTCATTCTCTTATAAATGTAAGAATAGCAGCATACATACTACTATTGAATATCTTTTGTGTTTGCTTTTATTTTGCTTGTAAAATTGGGGGTGTTGCTAAAGAGATAGTGCCAAGGTCTGGGGTACATACACAGTCTCCTGAATTCAATCCCAGAAAGTTTTTACATACCAGTAGGCAAAATATAGCTGCATCCCTTGACTCTGCACCAAATGAATAAGAGGTAGAATATCACCAACAGTGGCCTCAAGGCCCATGAGAACTGCTGGGAGTCCCTCTCTCCAATTGTTTATGTGGTTTCTTGGTCACACTCAGCATCGCTCAGCGCTGACTCCTGGCTCTATGCTCAGAAATTAATTCTGGTGGGGCTCAAGGGGTTACATGGAGGTCAGGGATCAAACTTGGGCCAGTGTATGTAAGGTAAGCACCCTACTGTACCTGTTGTCCTGTCTTTCTGGCTCTAATTATTTATTTATTTGATCACTGTCTGAAATAGGACACTGCACATTGCCATAACAAGATAACAGCAGAAACGCACAACTGTTTACTTTTTTGACCCATCAACTGCCTGAAAGAATCTTCTGTGCTGCATGTGGGGTAATCTGGTCTTGTCATTCACTTTCACACGAGGCACCTAAATGTTTGTGGAGGTCCCCAGTGAAGCACAGCAGGTAACTGACTGAAACTGATACTCCCAATTCCAGCCACTTGCCATCACACCATCCATTTATTGCTTGCATTGTTTGTTACCCAACTTTCTGCAAATTTTTTTTAAATGAGGAAGCTATAAACTCTGGAAGAGCAAGGAACTTGTCTTTCTCACTGCTGTGCCCTTCATGTCTATTAGGGCTTCATGTCTATTAGGTAATCATTCACCTGCCTTTCATGGCAATGGTTTTTGAAATTGCTATGAGGTAAACAATGGTGCTTAGATATTCAGCTTGTTAGTTTAGTACTTTATGGTGTTATTTTCTCTTTCCTGGATTTCTCTACAAGGACTTGAGTTTCTTTTATCTGTTTGGGCTCATGAGACATTTTTATTTCTTTCTGTTGCAAGTCAGCCCTAGATGGGGTTGACTGATGGAGGGATGGAGGATGAGGTCTTTCCCCTCCAGCTCGGAGCACGCATCTGCCACCTTGTTCAGATGGCAGTCCTGAGGTGAAAAGCTAGCAGACAGTCAGGCTTGAGAAAATTCAGCTTTATTCGGAGGACAGGACTGAAGCCATAAGCCTCAGCCTCTGTTCCAGCCAAAAAGCCCCCCCGCCTTCCACAGACCCTTGTTTTTATCCACCAGAATCAGGTACCACCCAATGGTGGGATCAGATACCACCCAATGGTGGAAGCAGAATCAGGTACTACCCTAGGGTGGGGGCAGAATGCCAGGTCACACCCTAGGGTAGGGCACAATCACCGATCAGGGTAGGGTCAGTAACATCATAATCCCATAAAATGTTTACATACACAACAATTTCCCCGTTTGTTTTTAGTAAAAAAACAATATTGTCTACAATTATTAAAGGAAAAACTAGAGCGGCTGTTTGCATAAGCACATCACAGGAAAATGTAAAGAAAAACTTCTAACCTAAACACAGGGTGTCTAAATCCAGAAACATGTATCGAGGAATCAACTACAAGCTCCTGAGAAGATAAATCTACGATGTACATAGATCCTTCGAAGAGACGCCAGAAAGGTTGTGTAGCAGGCGAGAAGAAGCACCTTTTCTTTATTTGTTGTGTTGTAGTTGTTGGTTTTTGATATTTGGTTTTTGGGTCACACCTGGCAGCTCAGGAGTTACTCCTGGCTCTATGCTCAGAAATCGCTCCTGGCAGATACTGGGATTCGAATCAATGACCATCTGCATGAAAGGCAAATCTTATCTCCATGCTATCTCTCCGACCCATTTTCCATTCAAGTCTAGGTAGACCAGAAAGCCCATCTTTGAGTGCATTGAATTAGGCCCTTATTTTGGAGGAAGAAGCATATACCCCCTGCACAGTGGGGGGCCACTGCAATGATGATCAATAGGCTTCTGAACTTAATCCAAGTTCTTGATCCAGGCTGAAGTCCATATGATATCTGAAATTGATGTACCAATACGGTTGATTATTTATAGATAGAGCTTAAGTCACAAACCAAAACAATGTTTAAGGCAGAGACCCCCCTGTGTAAATAAACAACTTCAGAGCCCATCCAAAATGGATGGAAACTCCTATAAAACTAGTATTTTACCTATGATGCGCCCACGCAAAAAAAAAAAAACAACAACCTGAGAACAGACAAAAATATCATTTAGGAAATTATAGACAACAATATCTAACCCACTAAACTAAAGTCAAGAAAGCAAAACCCTGGGGGCCGGGAGGTGGCTCAAGAGGTAAGGTGTCTGCCTTGCCTGCACTAGCCTTGGACGGACCGCGGTTCGATCCCCCGGTGTCCCATATGGTCCCCCAAGCCAGGAGCGACTTCTGAGCGCATAGCCAGGAGTAACCCCTGAGCGTTACCGGGTGTGGCCCAAAAAAACCAAAATAAAAAAAAAAGAAAGCAAAACCCTAATGTAATACAACATCAATTCCTAAGATTAAAAACTAAAATAGAAAAACATTAATTACAATAGTCAAAAGAATGTGTAGTAGGGCCGGAGAGATAGCATGGAGGTAAGGTGCTTGTCTTTCATGCAGGAGGTCATCGATTCAAATCTCAGCATCCCATATGGTCCCCCGTGCCTGCCAGGAGCAATTTCTGAGCCTGGAGCCAGGAATAACCCCTGAGCACTGCCGCGTGTGACCCAAAAACCACACACATACACAAAAAAGAAGTGTAGTACCAAATATAAATTCAAAGGATTACAATTATAAGAAAAATACAAAAGGTGAAATTTCTACAGAGTCTAATATCAATATGTAAAGATGAGGGGTATGGAACACCAAAAGACTGGCAAAAGACACTTGATGGGTCTGGAAAAGTGGGTTGAAGCCATCATGAGTTGGTTGGGCTTCTGCATTTCCTTTGGAATCGGTGCAATCTTGGGGTAGCCATTGTAGAAATGGTCAACAATAGCACTGTGTATGTGGATGGAAAACCAGAGATTCAGATATCACAGTTTAACTGGGATCCAGAGATTGTGGGTCTTATCCATGGATCTTTTCTCTGGGGTTACATTGTGACACAAATTCCAGGTGGCTTCATTTCCAACAAGTTTGCAGCAAACATGGTACAAAACTCCAACAGTCACGGATTTCTTCCACAGGCCGAGATGAGGAAGCTTGTAGTTGTGGGTGAAGGAGATGAGTTGCACATGTGAAGGGAATCCTGAAAATTAAATGTTAAGGACTAGGATAGAAGGATAAGGAAGACTAAATTGAGGAAGATAAAGTTAGGAAAAAGGGAACTATATACAAAATATGCAAAACAGACAGACACTGAAAAAGACATACACATACAGACTTCACAAAAAATATGGCCATAACACTCACTCATATCAAAAAATCTTTGTTGGAAAGGATCCAAAATAGAGCAAAACAAAAAAATTCAGCTGAATCAACTAAAAGCGATTTAAAATGTAATAGCCGGCAACTATTTAGATGAATCATTTCAAATTCAAAAAAAATTTTTTTTATGGCAGAGAAGAGCAGATCTGAAAGAGAATTTCATGCATAATACAAACATGGGAAACTCTACTATAAGTGTATAACAGTATATATACAAAGTTATTGTATAACAGTAACTCTATGATAGTCAATCATAGGCGAGAAGCACTGTGAAGAAAGTCCACCTAAAAAGCATCATTATGTCAGCGTCTTAAAACCTAAATTGAGGGAAATAAAGTAATGATGTTAAAATAAAAAGAGTGAAAGTCGCTAAATGAGTATACCTAGAAAGAAAAACAACATCAATATAATGAGACATTTTTCTTTTAGGTGAACATTTGACTAAATTAAATTGTAAGATTTCATGATTAACTGAGACCTAGAGCAATAATGAAATTAAGACATAAATCCATCATACAAGGAAACACATTGGGGGTCCATGATTTTCAATCCATATTCATTGATCGTGCCTGTGGAAAGAATCCTAGAGCATTATTAGCAACCAATAAGGAAGTGAAATGATTATTTGGTGTTCATTGTAGATCTTTAAAAAGTATAAAACAGGATGTATGCTGCTGTGGATTTCATCAATGTATTAGGGACGTTTTTGATCTTCTTGTCATCAAAATTGATCCAGTGTTGTTTTGCAGCAATTTTACAGTACGAAGTACAGTGTCCATAGTGAACTTTACCATAATGGTTTGACACTGATGATAAGTTGTATTTCTTAATCTTGCATTTATTCTCTGAAGTGAATTCTACTAAATTGAGGTCTTCTATAGGAAAATCTACATAAGTGTGTAATGTTTTTATTTGTTTGCCATCAAACGCAAAACATTTCAAGTGTATTATAAGTACTGGTGGCAGTTTCCATAAATACGTTTTCTTTGAAAAATCCCTTCTAATTTTGCAGCTGTTGCACTGAACTTGGTTGTCATCCCTTAACTCTTCTTCTTTAAAAAATTCAGAGAGGCATTCCTGTAATGTACATTTATCTGTAGATGTAACAGCAAAAGACAAATGAATAAATGTCTCATAAACCTCAGACTTTTGGTGGCATGTGAGACACTGTAGTATCGATTTGAATTGTCCTTGAAAAAGATAATAAATAATAGATTTCTGAGCTTTTTGGTGTTCTGGACTAAATTGTTCATAAGTTTTATTTTCCATAAGATGTATAGTTTTATCTGTCATTAGATTTACAGTAAGCAAGTCCTGATGTAGTCCCTCTATTAGAAACATCAGTAGTTCGTGTGGATCCTGCTGATTGTGTCCAGCAAACTGGTCATGAAGTAAACCAATTGTTACTTTGAAGCTTTCAGGGTTAATATATTTATGAAATCATTATCCCATAGTTTTGATGAGCTGACCAAATTCTTTGGCTAATTTACCTTCATGTCCCATTGGATTTTTCTTGTTAATATCCTTTCTATAATGATCTTGATAAAAATACTGAGTCAAGTCTGAAATATTATACAAGCATTGCAATATTAAGTTCATGTAGCAAGAGTTTCCTATGATTTGGAGCCCAGTTAAGACAGGCTCCTGTCTTTCCTTTTGCATCCCAGAGTGTAAGGGTTTATCACTACCATCAGTCTCACTCAATGTATGGTGTATGAAAGCTAAATCCTTGTTCCCTGCCACAGAGACCTCAGCAATATTACTGTTGTTAATGTCTTGAGTATTCTGTTTTTGCTCTGAAGGTGAGTTTATAGTCTGAACCTGATCATTTTTGCTGGCCCGATTTCTAACAAGGCATAATGGAACCCAAAATTTCTTGGGAGGGTTGTCAGTTGTAGAAACATAGGCATAACCCCTTCCTCTTAGGAGAAGATAACCAGCTATCCATTTCTCATCCTCCTTGATCCAAATAGGTTTATGGATTGTTTCTTGTCTCTGAATATCTTCTTTAAAATGTCTTTCTGCTGCAGTGTAACTTTCCCCTTGGGGTAAGTTTAAGTAATTTAGTGTGGTAAGAGTCAAAGATAGCAAATCCGTTGGTGGTAAACCTCTTTTTCTATTTTTTTTTTTTTTGGTAATTGAGTTTTTAAGGTTCTGTGAGTCCTTTCTACAATGGCCTATCCCCTACAATTGTAAGGAATTCCTTTGAGATGTCTTATCTGCCATTCTTTACAAAAAATTGTAAAAGTTTTGCTAACATAGGCTGGCCCATTATCAGTTTTTATAGAATATGGACTACCCATCACCGAAAAAGATTGTAAAAGAAAACTACAAACAGCGCTAGATTTTTGAGAAGACATAGGAATTGCCCACGTAAACTGAGAATAAGTGTCACCACAACATAAAGATGAGGTTTTCTTGGAAATAAATCTGTTTGAGTTATATCCATTTGCCAAAGTCCGTTAGACTGTAAGCCTCTTGGGTTTGCTCCTGCTATGTGAGTCTTTTTTGTTAATGGTGCACATATGTTGCAGTTTTCTACAATTTCTCTAGCTTGCCTCCATGGAATTTGGTAATTCACATGTAAACAGCAAGCATTTGTGTGTAGGGGTGAATGTTCCTCTACAGGTGATTTAAATATAGGCATTGCTAGCAAGTCAGCAGTTTTATTTCCTTGAGCCATCGGTCCTGGAAGACCTGAGTGGGCTCTAATATGCATGATGAAGATGGGCTCAGTTCGTTTCTGAAGAAGCTGCTTGGATGATTTTCCTCCAGCCTTTGATTTTGAGTCTATGTTTGTTCTGACTATTCAGATGTGTTTCTTGTAGGCAGCAGAATGTTGGATTCATCTTTTTGACCCATTTTGCCACTCTGTGTCTTTTAATTGGTGAATTTAGTCCATTGACATTGAGGGAGATGATTGTCATAGGATTTAATGTCATCTTTGTTGATAAGTTTGCTGTGTTTGTTGGTCTCTCTTGTCTTAGAGTAGACCTGTCATTTTTTCCTTTAAGGCTGGTTTTTCATCTGTGAAGTTTCTGAGATGTTATTTATCCATGAAGCTATGTATTGTTCCTTCAAACCTGAAAGTGAGTTTTTCTGGGTAAAGTATTCTAGGCGAAGCATTTATTTCATTGAGTTTTTTTCACTATGTCCCACCACTGCCTTCTGGCCTTGAGTGTTTCCAGTGACAGGTCTGCAGTAAATCTCAAGGATGTTCCCTTGAATGTAATTTCTGTTTTTGATCTTGCTGCTTTCAGAATTCTGTCTCTATCTGTGGGATTCGTCATTGTGACTAGGATGTTTCTTGGGTTGTTTTTTCTGGGGTCTCTTTTAGTTGGTACTTTTCGAGCATGCAGGATTGGATCACATGTATTTATTAGCTCTGGTAGTTTTTCTTTAATGATGTTCTTGACCGTTGATTCTTCCTGGATTTTTTCTTCCTGGGTCTCTGGGACTCCAATGATTCTTAAATTGTTTCTGTTGAGCTTATCATAGACTTCTGTTTTCATCTGTTCCCATTCTTTGAGTTATTTTTCCATTGTTTGATCATTTGCTTTAAGGCTTTTTTCCAATTTCTTCTGCTGTATGGAATTGTTATTCATCTCATCTTCTAGTGTACTAATTCTGTCCTCAGCTGCTGTTAACCCGTGGGAAAGCTCATCTATGTTTTTCTTCAATTCATCTACTGAGTTTTTCAGACCTGTTATTTGACTTGAAATTTCAGTTTGGAGTTTTCTGACTTCTATCTTCATATTCTCTTGGTTCTTATTAGTGTTCTCTTCTATACTTTCTTTGAGTTCTTTGAACATCTTCCATATTGCGACTCTAAACTCATCTGAGATACTGACTAGTTGGTCATGTTCAAGTCATCAGAGTTGCCATCGTCATTCTCTATGTCTGGCGCTGGTCAGCGTTTTCCCCCATTGTCACACTTGTATTGTGGGTTTTTCTACATGTTATGATTGTATTCATTGGCTAAATGATGTGTATGGCCGGGAAGCTAAGCGGAGCGGCTGTGATCCTCTGGCTCCACCCTTTCTGGGCTTGTAATCTCACCTCCAGGGAAGGCTTCAGGGAAGTCGAGTCATCCGCAGATGAGCCACACACAGGATGAAATCAGGCCAAAAATGCAGCACAGCACAGAAGACAGGCAGATAGGGGTGCTGGTATCTGAGTTCCAGCAGAGTTCAGCGGCTTCCCCTTTTTTGGCGTGTAAGCCTACCTCCAGGAAAGGCTCCAGGGAAGGTGAGCTTTCTGAAGATGAGCCACACACAGGATGAAATCTGGCTGAAAATGGAGCACAGCACAGAAGACAGGCAGATAGGTGTGCTGGCATCTGAGTTCCAGCAGAGTTCAGCGGCTTCCCTTTTCTGGGCTTGTAAATTCAGCCATTTCTTACTCACTCACTTGCTCGCTGGGTAGCTTCAGAATGCAGTTTTTTTGGGGTTTGCTTCCCAGGGCTCTGAGGAGAGCTTTAAGGATTCAGAAAAGACAGAGAAGCACAGGACAGGGCTCTCCAGCTATACAGAACACTTTCTACCTCCATAGATCTTTAGAACTTTGGGCCGTAATGCTAACTTCCTTTTTCTTTAAAATTTTACACCGCTATTAATCATGCATCATAGAAATATCTATGTATGAGTGGAAGATTGGGATGTGGTGGTGCTCAGGGGCTACTCCAACCTCTGTGTAAGGAATTACTCCTAGCAGTGTTTGGAGGACCTTTTGTGATCCCAGGGTGAGAACTGGGGTAGCAGGTTAGCAGGTCTATTCTTGATCATTTATCTGGTTTCAAAAATCAATCCAGAGGCTTTGATTTTTTTTTCTATCTAGACTACTAAACAGAAGACAGATGGGATTCATTTCTCCAAATAAATTCTATCCTAATGGGTCTCAGGAGCTGGACATTATATAGCATTCCTTCATGGAATGACACAACTGTCATGTGTATGTTGTGCTCTAACATTAAAATAAAAGGCACTAGAACAGAAACAGTTTCATTTGTCCATTGGTTTGTTTTTTGTTTGTTTGTTAGTTTATTTTGGGAGCACACCCAGCTAGGCTCAAGGATTACACCTGGTTCTACACACAGGGATCACTTCTGGCAGACTTGGGGGATCATATGGGGTGCCAGTGATTGAACCAAGGTAGGCTGCATACAAGACAGGCACCTTGCCTGCTATACTATCTCTCCAACACCACATTTGTCCATTTTTACTGAGAGTAGTATTAGCTAAAAACCTTGGGTATGTCCATTCATTTTGATTCTTAAAAACTTTCTTATTTTTTATTCCTTAGGTAGTAAATCTGTCATCAGAAAAGTTAGTGTACCATCTAGCATAGGAAGTAAGAGAAGTAAGGTGCTTGATTTACTATGACTGTGTCAATAGCAACTGTGGTTCAAATCCCTGACAGTACATATAGTCTTTTGAGTATTTCCAGGGGTCACTGCCTCAGCAAAGGGCCAGGACTATGTCCTGAATATGGCTTATTCTCTTTTCCCCATGGAAAAGTAAATGTTTAATCAAGCATCTGATAGATTGGTATATTTTAAATGGCCACGGATGAGATGGGTTTTTTTTCCCTTTTTTTTTGCTGGCTGTGGTACTGTGATTTATAATATTGTTAATTATGTTTTCCTGTGTATATCATTCCACTACCACACCTATCTCAACTTTGATAAGATTTTTGTTTCTAATATTGTGCTTGTTAAGAATTTACCAGTTAGAAGTTGGAATCATATCAAGACATAATATGATCTTCATTGAGATAAAGAAATGTTATTTAAAAATATTTCCACTGGGTTTCTTATTCTTCAAGTAATTTGTCTGCACCTTCCTGCCTAATTAGATAAGGGTAAGCCAAAAGGAGGGAAATTCATACCTGCTTCCTGTGACAAATTCAATGCTTGTGTAGGCTGCTTGATTAAAGGAACCATACTTCATGGTGATAAATGACTCAGAATCTAAGGTAAAGCACAGGCACTTCCATTGAAATCTTTCATGTCATGGAAGAGGAAACAAGATTGCAAATTTGAGAGTGGGTGATAATGATTAGTATTGGAAGCTATTTATAATCACTGGCACCAAAAGTTAATTACTTTTTTTCAATATGGTGACTGACCTGATCCCAATAGAAAAAGTGCATGATTTTGTACCTGAGAAATATTTTATACGTTAAAAAATTTTTATTTTATTGAAACCATTGTGATCTACGAAGTCTTTTTATAGTTGACGTTCAGATATACAGTGAGTCAGAACTATTCCTATCACCAGTATTGACCTCCCTCCACCAATGAACCCAGAGTGCTTCCTATACCACCATGCTGTGCCCCCTGGCCTGCTAGTATAACAGACCTATTTAAGTTTAGATAAAGTTTAGGTCTCTTGTCTCTATTGTCCTTGTCTTTGGTTTGAATATTTAGTTCTGCTCTTATGTTTCTCCATCAATGCTTCTAGAGATCACTTGACCTCTGGCCCCAGCCTTTCTTTTTTTTTTTTTTTTTTTTTACCTTTTTCTTAGTTTTATAGAAATATGAAGAAATATGTGGTAAAACAAAGTAATCTATGTACCAAGGTTTTATGAAAAAGATAGGAGTCCCTATTTAAAAGTTAAGAAAAAGAAAACAGCAAGATAAGTGTGTGTGTGGCAGTTATTATTATTAGTTTTTTTGGGGGTTGTCACACGTGGTGACGCTCAGGAGTTACTCCTGGCAATGCACTCAGAAATCACTCCTGGCTTGGTGGACCATATGGGACGCCAGGGGATCGAACCACAGTCTATCCTAGGCTAGCACCAGCAAGGCAGATGCCTTACTGGTCTGCACCACTGCTCCAGTCCTTATTATTATTATTATTATTATTATTATTATTATTTTACATAGATGCAGCAAAAGTTGGAGAAAATAGAAAGGAGAAAACCTTTGGCCTAAAAACAGACCTTAGTCCTGAAACATCCTAGCATGAGACCCATTTACAGGCTCCAGGCATACTAATTGTCTAACCTCAAAGTCTTTCTCTGTGGTTCATCTCACCAATAGGTGGCAATGCAGGGAACCCTGCTTTGAAAGCAAGTTGTTGCTGTTTCCAAGTTGTCAGGATGTTATATGAATCTACTCTGGAGAAAGTTGGTGCTAGGGCAGCATTAGGCCCTTCCCGAGTAGAAGTCTGATTCCTGGTATTGGTGAAGAAAATTGTGCTGGTTCCATAAAGAAATCCAAGGTTCAGGGATGAATGGCCATTGTCTGATCCATCGTCTGAAGCTTAAGCCAAGTCACTATGACAAGTGTTCAGGGTGAAAGACCCATCTGCAATATAAAATTTATGTGTTCCTATTCCTATTAGATAATAACTTGTTTCCATATGTAAGATTTCCTTCTTTTAATATGCCTATGCAAAAAAGCAACAATGCCACATGATACTATTGGTGCATATAGGGGTAAAAAGCAGCAAGCTAAACAATCCTTATAACCTGGTTCTAACATAAACTCAGAACCCAAAAGAAACTTATGTACTAGAATTTTCTACTAAAAAAATCCAAAAAATGGTTGAGGAAAACTATATCTACATAAGGAAATACCCAATAAGAATTATGCCTATTAAGGAAATACATCTAAACAGATATACAAAGGAAATATACCTATCCCCATTAAGTGTTTTTAAATAGTTGGGGGAGGGTTTAGGGGAATAAAATCTGGACATAACTTAAGCTTGCCACATGGTCTTGTGTATTCTATAAAAACGACTCCCAGCAGTCACATATCAAGAAATGTCCTAGAGTTGGAGGTTTCCCCAAAACTGATTCTGGTAGTAAGCAACAGTCCACAGTGAAGGGAGGTAGGAGAAAAGGGGCTGCTGATTGCAAATCAGCAGAAGCGGCGATGGCAGCTTCTTCTCAAGGCAGGCCTGGAGCTGGTTGGCAGCTAGTTGGCGGAGGGTGGGGGAATGTTCCTGTTTAAGAACTGAGGGTAAACAGGGTTAAATCGAGAGAACTAATAAATTGGGGGTGATAGAGTGAAGGGCTAGAAAAGAATTTGTAAATTGGTAAGTGGTGGGGGGAAGGAAGGGTTATATATAGTGGGGGAAGGACAATATACAATATAAATAGGCATTATGTATATTACAGATGGACATTAGACAGACATTGAGATGGCCAACACATACACTCATGCACACACATAGGAAGACACTGAGGATTAATACATGGGATCCAGTTGAAAAGCCACCCAGGTGGAATGGGTCAGAACGCTTATAAAATATAAAGCCAGCAAGTCAGATGGAAAGGTTTTTCATGTTCTAGGTGAATCATCACTGGTGAGGGTAACTTTACTGAGGGCTTCCTGGGTTAGATTGAGTATAGAGCATTCTTTTTTTTTTTTGGTCAGGGGATAGCGTGCACACTGGCTTTTGTTTTTTCCTATTTTTCGGGTTTTTCAGTTCACTGTGTGATAACTGCATGAGTGTTCGAATCGCGGTCCATCCTAGGTTAGTGTGTGTAAGGTAAAAGGTAGGGACTGCTTGCACCACTGCTCTAGCCCCATGTATAGAGATTTCTTAAGACAACCATAATTTTCAAGTCTAGAAAACTAACTGATTGGTAATGAGCACTGTAAGAGGAGTCTACACTATGAAGTATTATCTAGCTGGTTTTGAGCATCCAGGTTCCATTCCTGAAAGCAAGCTAAAATCATGAGCCATTATAATATAATGGCAAAATACCTATAATTGAAAATAAATTGCAATAACAAACTTAAAGAATGAGCACTGTAACAGGAGTTTATGGCAAGTAGTTGCATATTCTATTGTTGTTTGTGGACATAAACATTAGATCACATTAGCAGGAATAATCAAATGGAAATGAATAGATTAGAATTTTTGTCAAGACATTTTCCTAATGAGCACTGTCTTTTGAGTGTAATACAGTATAGCATTGCAACACTATAGTGGCCAACCTACGTCTCCAAGTACTACTGTGGACAAAATGATCAAAGAGATATTATAGACATATTAAAATTAACACACTAAAACTTCTTATAGTGAGCACTGTAGGGGTGTCTATGACTTCCAAGTGCATTCTGCACCTGTTTCTGAGATAAAAGCATTGAAGCATTATTATAGACATCTATAAAAAGCAATTGATTGGACACCTGCTCAATCTAAACAGCTGTATTTTTGCTGAAGCTCTCGTTGAAGTATAGAAGAGAATATAAGCTTTTGTGTTTGTCCTCTTTTACTCAGTTTCTTCTTTTCTCCTCTCTATACTCTGGGTTTAATGGCATTCAAGACAACTACCATTTAAACCATTGTGTTGATTATCGTGCAGTTATTCTAAATACCACATATAAATGATATCATTCTGTATTTATTCCTTTTCTGGCTTACTTTATTTAACATAATATCTTCCAGTTTCAGCCATCTTGCTGCAAATTGCATGATGGTATCATTCCTTACAGCTATGCCATATTCCATTGTGTGTGTGTGTGTGTGTGTGTGTGTGTGTGTGTGTGTGTGTGTGTATCCACATCTTCATCTTCAGGATGTGTTGTTGGTCCTCTAGGTTGGTTCCAAGTCTTAGTTTTTGTACTGAGTTCTGCAATAAATAGCGGTGTATGCATGCATTCTTTTGGATGGATGTTTTTAAGTCCTGTGGATAGATACCCAAAAGGAGGATTGCTGTTTCATATGGCAGCTCAATTTTGAGTTTTCTGAGAACCCTTTATACTGTTTTCCATAGGAGTTGGATCAGGCAGCATTTCCACCAGCAGAGAGAGTTTCTATCTCACCACATTCTCACCAACAAAGATTGTACCCAGTTGTTTTGATATGTGCCATTCTCACTGGCGTAGATAATATCTCATTGTTGTCTTGATTTGAATTTTTCTAAAGATAAATGATGATGAACATTTTTTCATGTGGCTGATGGTTATCTGTTGGTGTTCCTCAGAAAAATGCCTATTCATCTCCTCTCCCCATTTTTTGTTGGGTTTTGGGTTTTGTGGAGTTAACCTTTGTGAGTACTTTGTATATCCTAGATATCAAGCCTTTATCTGGTGTGTTGAGTGCAAAAGTTTTCTTCCATTCAGTTAATTGCCTTCTAAATTCAGTTTGTGTTTCTTTTGCCATACAGAAACTTATTAGTTTGATGTAGTCTATGTATATAGATTTGATGCTATAGCTCTTGCAATTGGCATCCTATTATCAAATATGTCTTTGAGGTCTAAGTCTTGGATTGTTCAAACTTCTTTGAGGTCTAAGTCTTGGATTGTTCTGTAATCCTCAATGAACTTTATGGATTTGAGTCAAATCTCAAGATCATTAACCCACCTTGAATTGACTTTTGTGTAAGGTGTGAGGTATGGATCAGTTTTTAATATATTACATATAGTTATCCAAGTATTCCAACACCATTTGTTGAAGAGACTGTTTTTGTTCCATTTCATATTCTTGGCTCCTTTGTTAAAGATTAATTGACCATATGCTTGGAAATTTGTCACTAAATATTCCATTCTGACCATTGGTATCATATTCTTTCTATGTTCCAATGCGATGCTATTTTGTTGTCTATGGCTTTAAAGTAGAGCTTCAAATTAGATACTGATATGTCACCAAGTTTCTGGTTTTTCAGTATTGATTTGCCTCTCCTAGGTTTTATTTGGGGGGTGGGGTCATATCTGGCAGTGCTCAGGGGTTACTCCTGGCTCTACACTCAGAAATCACTCCTGGCAGGCTCAGGGGACTATATGGGATGCCAGGATTCGAACTACCATTCTTCTGCATGCAAGGCAAATGCCCTACCTCAGTGCTATCTCTCTGGCCCATCTACGAGGTCATTTTACAGTTCCACACAAACATTGTAATTGGTTGTTCTAAGTTCTTAAAGAATGTTGTCTAAATTTGAATAGGGAATGTATTGAATCTTTATAGTAGTTTAGGTAAGATGATCATTCTGATTATATTTATTCTACTGATCCATGAGCATGAAATGTTCTTTCATTTTCTTAGGTCTTCTTCAATTTCTAAAGTGTTTTGAAGTTTTCTTGATAAAGGTCTCTTACTTCTCTTGTTAGGTTGATTCCTAGGTATTCGATAGTGTTGGATCCTATTTTAAATGAGATGGACTCTTTGATCTCTTTCTTCTCTGAATCTTTATTTGTAGAAAGAAATGAAACAGTCTTTTGTGTATTGACTTTGTAGTTTGCCATTTTTGCAGTATTAGTTTATTGTTTCAAGGAGATTTTTTTGGTGAACACTATAGAGTCTTTGATATATATTATCATGTCATTTGCAAATAGAGATAATTTCACTTCCACTTTTCTGATTTAGATTCCTTTGATTTTCTTCTCTTGTCTAATTGCTATAACTATGTTGAATAGGAGTGAATACAGTGGACATCCTTGCCAAATGCCAGACCTTAGTGGAAAAGCTTTCAGTTTTTCACCATTAGAAGTAATGTTGGCTGTGAGACTTTTTATAGATAACTACTATTATCTTGAGGAAGGTTCCATTCACACCTATTTTGCTGAGAATTTTCATCCTGAGTAGATGTTGAATTTGTCAAATGCATTGATTGATATGATCATGTGTTTTTATCCTTTCTTTTACTGTTGTATGTTGTTGATTGATTTGTGTATATTGAACCATCATGCATTTCTGGGATGAAATTCACTTGGTCATGGTGAATAATGTTTCTTACCTGTTGTTGGATTTGGTTTGCTAAGATTTTGTTAAGAATTTTTGCATCCATGTTCATTAGTGAGATTGATCTATAGTTTTCTTTCTTGGTGGTATCTTTGTCATCTATGGAAATGAATGTGATATTAGCTATATAGAAGGTATTAGGAAGCTTTCTATCTTTTTGAAATTTTGGAGGAGTCTAAGGATAAATGGTATTAACTCTTCTCTGAATGCTTGGAAAAATTCGTCTGTAAACCCATCTAACCTGGACTTTTATTCTTGGGGAGTTTCTTTATTTTATTTTATTTTTTTTAAATTTTTATTGTGAAAAAAATTTTTATTGTGACTGAAGTGCATTACACAGAATTATTTACGGTACATGGTGACAATGAATGAAGGGCATTCCCACCACCAATGTTGTCCTCCCTCCACTCCTGTTCCCAAGCATGTTTCCCATGTCTCCCTCCTTTACCTCCCCACCCCCCAGAATACTAGTGTAACTGGTCTCCACTTTACAGCTTGTTGTAGATTGGGTATCTATTCTGTCGTCATTGACTTTGGGTTTGGTGTTTCAGTCTGATCATTTTCTTATTTTCACTACATGTTTATATAACTGATCCTGGTATCATCATTTCCCCCCCTCAATTTATGAAGCTGAATATTCGATTCAAGTTATGCGATTCTATTAGATAAAAAGGTTAAGGAAGGGCCGGGAAGGTGGTTCTAGAGGTAAGGTGTCTGCCTTGCAAGCACTAGCCAAGGAAGGACCGTGGTTTGATCCCCCACGGTGTCCCATATGGTCCCCCCAAGCCAGGGGCAATTTCTGAGTGCATAGCCAGGAGTAACCCCTGAGTGTCAAATGGGTATGGCCCAAAAAACCAAAAAAAAAAAAATTCACCCAGCCCAAAAAACAAACAAACAAAAAAACACCCAAATAATATCCACAAGAGAGAAAAGAAAAAGAAAAAAGTGGAAAAAAAAGAAGGAAAATAATAACAAACAAACAAAACAAAATAAAACGAATGCTGGAGTGGCAGGGTGTGGTGTTCTTGGGGAGTTTCTTAATTACTATTTCAATGTCATTAATTGTGATTTTCTGGTTTAGGCTTTCTATTTCCTCCTCTATTGTGAGAAGTTATTTTCCCATTTCTTCTAAATTATCTAGCTTAACTGAGTACAGTTGCTCATAATAAGTTCTCATGATGTCTTGGATTTCTTGGGGTTCAGTTGTAATCTCTCCTCTTTATGATCTGATTTATTTGAGTATTTTTTCTTTTATCCATATTAGTCTTGCTACTCTGTCTATCTTGTTTTTTCTTTTGAAGAATGTAGCAGATGCTACAATTAATTTGAGTATTGTTGTTTAGTCACATTAATTATAAGAAAATCTTGTCTCTATAATTTTTCTGGCTTAGGAAGTTTTCTCAGAAACATTAAATAAAAGTTTTCTAAGGTTTAGGTTCATTAAAGCTATATATTATAACTTTCTGCAAGATTAAAACCTCTTAGTTTTATAAAATTTATTTCCACATTTCTTCAAACATTGTCCTTTTTCTGTTTATGAGCATTTGTTCCATCCTCCTCCCCCACTCTCTTCTGTTTTATTAGAATCAGGAATGAGTAACATTGGCTACTCAATGACAATGGGAGGAGCTGGAATGTGGGTTTTCTAAAATTATTTGTTTACTTATTTTCTGTCTTTAGACATTTCAAGCAGTATACCAATAAAGAACTGTTTTATTGTAGGCAAGATCTTTTAATGGCTTTCTGTTGTTGTTGTTTTAAGGGCTTTTTTTTTTGGGGGGGGGGACTTGTTATTCTGTGTTATCGCTTACTCCTATTTCTATCTCAGGGACCACTCCTGGTGATGCTCCAGGTATCACAGGGGATGCCAGTGATTGAACTCATTGCAGTCACATGCACAGCAAATGCCTTGTATACTGTATTATATCTCTGACCAGAGAACTTCATTTTGATACTGTAATCTACAGTATTTGAAGATACATGGGTCTGCATCTATAAAGAGTGGATCTTTCTGACTCAATGCTGGCTATCAGTGGCATAATGGATATTGTATTTCTTGGAGTCAAGGTTTGTATCCTGTGAGAATAAGCATTAAATGCAATAATAACTGACCTAAGCTATACAGGTAATATTTAAAATATTTGGAAATAATTTACATGTGTCCTGAAAGAATTGATTGATGTACTTTTCTAAAGGGCCTAACATGTTACCAGAAAGTCATTCACAAACTGGCACAGTTTGACTGATTAGAGATGAGAACCAGCTTCAGGACTAAAGTGGAAATTACAAGGGCACCTGACAGAGAGACCCAAGGTCAGACAAGATCAGTGAAATTTGAGAAGACAATTATCAGGACACTGATTGGAGGCATCTCCTAGAAGATGGTCTGGCATCAAGACCAGAATAAGTTGCAATGTGCTTCCTGGACTTACTTTCCTTTGATTTTTAAGGATAAAAATGTTTAAGGGCTTAGAATATGATGGTGAATACTAATAGTTATAACTTTATTAATATTTTGTGATGTTCCCATACTTTGCTGTATATTATATATGCATGATCTGAATTGCTCCTAGCAGAATGCTTTAATAAATGCTTTTATTGGCCTCATTTTGTTTTTAATTTATTTTTTATTTTATTTATTTATTGATTAATTGATTGGTTTTTGGGCCACACCCAGTGATGCTCAGAGGTTACTCCTGGTTCTACACTAGGAAATTGCCCCTGGCAGGCTGGGAGACCATATGGGATACTAGGACTCAAACCAGGTCCCTCCAGATCTATTGGTCTCATTTTGTAAAGGCTTACACTGAATCAAGGAAAGAGGTTCTGACTATTGTCCATGACAGTTAACTAAAAAACCATCAGGTTTTTTTTGGGGGGGAGGGTGGGAACACGCAGTGATGCTCAGGGGTTATTCCTGGCTAGGCACTCAGAAATTGCTCCTGGCTTGAAGGACCATATGGGACACTGGGGGATTGAACTGCAGTCTGTCCTAGGGTAGCTCATGCAAGGCAGACTCCTTGTTTAGTTTCCAGTTGTTATATATTTCTCCACATCCTTTTACAATCAATCTTGATGTCTATATCATTGTGGTCTGATAGGGTGCTTGGTATAATTCTTATTTCCGTGACTTTACGTTCAGTTAGAGTTGTGCCCTAAAATGTGGTCTATCCTGGAGAAAGTTCCATGTGCACTTGAGAAGAATGTGTAGTCAGCTTTTAGAGGATGAAAAGTCCTGTATAGATTCATTAGTTCTTGTTCTTCTAGTTTCTCATTTAGGGCTCTTTTGTCTTCTGCTTAGTGGGTCTGTCTAGTAGCAATAATGGCGTGTTGCAATTTCCCACTACTATCATGTTTTCATCCATATATTTCTCTAGGTTTGTGAGCCTTACACATTTTTCTGGGTCTACGTTTGTTGCCTAAATGGTGATCAGAGTTACTATTTCTTCGTCTATTGTCCCCCTGATCAATAGGTAGTGTTCATCTTCTTTTTTAAGTACTCTCTTGAGACTGAATGCAATTTGGTCTGATACAAGTATGGTTACCCCAGCTTTTCCCCCCAGTGGTTTGTTTAATTGTTTTCTAGTCTTTTACTCTGAGCCTGTGTCTATGCTGAACTTTTAAGTGTGTCTACTGCAGGCAGTAGATATCTACCTTTTGTTTTCTGATCCAATTCACTCCTCTGTGCCTTTTGATGTGAGACTTTAGTCTATTGACATTCAAGGAAACTATTGACAGGGCTGTTGTGCCATTATATTGTGTAGGGTTGTTGTTGTTGTTGTTGTTACAGTTGGAAATTTTGTTTATGTTATTTATCTTTGAGTAGTTCTTTTAGAGTCAGTTCAGTTAGCATGAATATTTTGAGCTCTTTTTTGTATGAGAATGTTTTAAACCCTCCCTCCTATGTAAATGAGAGTTTTGTTGGGTAGTGGTTCTAGGTTGAAGGTTTCTTTCATTCAGTATTTTGAATATGTCATCCCACTACTTTTTTTTTTGCCTGCATTGTTTCAAATAGAAAATTTGATTTGATTCTTATATTCTTTCCTTTATACCTGAGGTTTTTCTTTTCCATTCCTAATTTAAAGAGTCTCTCTCTCTCTCTCTCTCTCTCTCTCTCTCTCTCTCTTTCTCTCTCTCTCTCTTTCTGTTGCCATGTAGATTACTATATTTCTGTTGTTGTTATGTTAGCATCTATTTTGTTTGGAACACTTTTTTCCTCTTGGATTTTTATAGCAGCCTCTTTTCAAAGAGTAGGAAATTTCTCTGCTATTATTTCCCTCACTACTTGTTTTTCCTCTTTTTTCTCCATCTAGTATTCCTACAAATCATAGATTATTTATTTTGTCTTTATTCATTAAGTACATTACATTTTCTTTAAATATTTTGTCTCTTTCTTTTTTTTACTTTTTTATCACTGCTGGCTTGTAATTTGACTTCAAGTTCATCTATGTGATTGATTCTCCACCTGTGTAATTCTGCTACTGGCTTGCTAGCATGCTTTTTTAATTCCTTCACTTCCATTTGTATGGATTCTCTCATCTTCTGAAAGAGTTCTTTTTTGAGTTGGTTGAATTGCTCGTCTATAGATTTCTTAATTTTGCAGACTAATAACTCCTTGATTTTTTCTTTTCTTTTTTCATTTTTTGGTTTTTGGGCTACACCCAGTAATGCTCAGGGGCTACTTTTGGCTATATGCTCAGAAACCGTGCCTGGCTTGGGAGACCATATGGGATGCCAGGGGATCGAATTGTGGTCTGTCCTAGGTTAGCACATGCAAGGCAAATGCCCTATAGCTTGTGCCACTGCTCAGGCCCTGACACCTTGATTTCTGTTGCTAAAACATTAAGGGTTGATTTGGGTTCTTATATATAAGGCTCAGGCATTTTGGTGTACTTGGAAATTTGCCAGGATTTTCTACATTGATTTTGCTTATAGACTTCATCTTTAGTGCTGACTTTGGAACATGAGGCCTGATTTAACACATATCCCTAACTGCTGGTGTCTTCCTTAGTTTACCCATTATTCTATGCATTTGGTGTGTTGGGATGCTGGAGCCTTAGGTTGTTTAAAAAGTGATTTATTGAACTGTTTATTTTGTTTTATTTTATTTTATTATTTTATTGATTTTTGGGTCACACCTGGCAGCGCTAAAGGGTAACTCCTGGCTCTTCACTCAGAAATCGCCCCTGGCAGGCACGGGGGGCCATATGGCATGCTGGGATTTGAACCACTGTCTTTCTGCATGCAAAGCAAATGTCCTACCTCCATGCTATCTCTCTGGCCCCTGAACTGTTTATTTTAAATAAATAGTGGCTAGTGGTAATTCTGCTTTAGAGGTTATTTTCCTAAACATGCAGGGTTATCTATGTATGATAAAAAAAACATTGTAAACTAGTTCATAGGTTTTTCAGTTGAGTTTTGAGCTGTATATTTTCTAGGACAAATACATTATAGGTCCAATATGCCTGAAACCATATAATATAAATTGAAATGTCATTGCACAGATGCTAGCATGAAAAAGAGGGAAAAGGAGGGTTGATGGGAGTGACCTACCCAGACACAGACCTTAAAAGGGGCATGGGAAGCAGGTGGTCAGGACTGGCGGTGGAACCTGGAGGGATGCTGAGGAAAAACCCTGCAGGCAGCATCAGAAGAGTTTGTTGGGAGGGACTGCAGTGTCTCTGTTTCCGCCCAGACACAAACCTGAAATGAAAGTCATAGGAGGCAGGTGGTCAGGACTGACAGTGGAATCTGGAAGGAGGCTGCCATTTACATTTTTAAATTCTCTAATGACATAGAATGTTAAGCATCTTTCTATATGGTTGTCATTTGTGTATCATCTACATTGCAGTGTAAGTTCCAATCTTTGCTCATTTTTTAAATTGTTGAATTTTAAGAATTTTCGTATATTTATAATTGTCTTTTTTGTTTTTTTTTTTTTTTGCTTTTTCAGCCACACCCGGTGATGCTCAGGGGTTACTACTGGCTATGCAATCAGAAATTGCTCCTGGCTTGGAGGACCGTATGGGACACTGGGGGATCAACTGCGTTCTGCCCCAGGCTAGCGCACGCAAGACAGATGCCTTACTGCTTGTGCTACCACTCCAGACCCTATAATTTTCTTTTGAAAATGTTCTTCACTCAGAAGAGGCATTTTAAAGTAGTTGTTGATTTATTTACCAATGTCATTATTCCCAAGGAAGTAACTGACTAGATCTAGATGACATCAGATCAAAATTTCAATGATCCATCCATTATTTCACAAAAAATAAATAAGCAATATAGATGTCAAAATTGTGTTATTTCTTGTTGAATATTTCCGAAGTAAATTCCAGAAAGCATCAGTTCTATGAGGACTGAAAGGCTTCTAGCATAAAATAAGTTTGTAATGAGTCAAGTTCGGAACATTTCTTTTTTTTTTTTTTTTTTTTTTTTTTGTGGTTTTTGGGTCACACCTGGCAGTGCTCAGGGGTTATTCCTGGCTCCATGCTCAGAAATTGCTCCTGGCAGGCACGGGGGACCATATGGGACACTGGGATTCGAACGGATGACCTCCTGCATGAAAGGCAAATGCCTTACCTCCATGCTATCTCTCCAGCCCCAAGTTTGGAACATTTCTATAGGACTTTAGCATCAGGCCACCTCACAGCCTTTATGCTGATGAACATTGGGATGGGGGGTGGGGGACTGGGAACAACCTATTCTAAAGCTCCTTACCTATAGATACCTGATCTTAGATATGTTGAGAAGGAGATAAGAGGATTCATTTGTCAGGAGCCTTCAAAGAAGCAGAACCCAGGAGATATATTTAAATTGCAGTCTGTGTATGTACCTATATCTATATTTGGATATTTGCATGCGTGAGTTAGTTCACACAGTTCTGGAGATGAAGAAGTCCCACTATCTGCAAATCTAAAGGCCTGAACACCAGGACATCAACATTCAGGAAAACAGAATTCTTTCTGACATGCCTGCCATGTAAGAGCTCAGACATGGTTTGTGTCTGAGCTCAAGTCAGAATTTGGCTCTGGACTTGTTTTTCTTGTCCCTGGCACAGTATCAGCTAGAGAGGAAATTTTTATAATGACAATATTAAACAATAAGTCTGTGTCCTCTTTTTTTTTTTTGTCTTGTTTTGTTTGGAGGCCACACCTGGCTCTGTGCTCAGTCTTCACTTATGGTTGTGCTTAGAATATCTTATGAGGTGCCCTGGACTAAACCAGGGTTGTTTGCATGAAAGGCAAGTGCCTTCCTGCTGTATTATCTCTCTGGACCTTTTCTGTTCTTCTCCACTTATGTAGCTTATTGTTTCTTTCTTTCTTTTTTCTTTCTTTCTAGAGACAGGGTCTCGCTATGCTGCCCAGGCTGGAGTGCAGTGGCTATTCACAGGCGCCATCCCACTACTGATCAGCACGGGAGCCTTGATCTGTTCCGTTTCCGACCTGGGCCGGTTCGCCCCTCCTTAGGCAACCTGGTGGTCCCCTGCTCTCGGGCGGGTTACCATATTGATGCCGAACTTAGTGCGGACACCCAATCGGCATAGCACACTGCAGCCCAGAACTCCTGGACTCAAGCGATCCTCCGATCCTCCGGCCTCATCTCCCGAGTAGCTGGGACTACAGGTTTGCTACCACTCCCAACAGCTTATTGTTTCTTAAAAAAAAAAAAAGTATAAAATCTTCAAAATAAGGGAAAAAAAAAACCACTTAAAAAGTTTTTCTCTTCCAGAGACTAGAGAAGATGGACAGGCATGAATGCACATTCAGGATTCATACAGTTGATACTGTGACTGATTTGGCCTCTTGGAACATGAATGATATGGAAAGGGCTAAACTAATTGGAGTCAGCAAACTGGTTTTCGTTTTTTCAATTTTTCAGGATTTTCAGTTCAGCCACTGTGTGCTAACTGCATGAGTGTTCTCATAACTGGCTATTTCCCTTTATTTGTTATGGAATTTCAGTTTTGGCAAGGGGCTTAGCAATCATCTGGCACATTACTTTTGTGTTCTAAATAAAGGAATTAAGATGGGAGTGGTTCAAAGTCTGGACTGGGAATCGAGGCTATGATGGAAATGTTGATCTCAGTTTCCTAATCCCTTATCAATCATAGACGGATAGAGGTGAACAGTGTGGGTAGGAAATAAAGTCCCATTTTCATACGTGATAAAGATATATTTTCCAACTTACTGCAATTAAATCTAGTTCTGGCTACCTGATGCTGTGTGTCACTTTATGAATGAATAAAAATTCTGCGCACTCAGAAGGTAGAGGTGAAAAAAACATGAATTCTGAGCTTCATCTTGATTGTCCAGTTTCTCAGATACCTAGGCTGTTTGTGGTTTGCTAGGTTTTGTGATTTTATTGGGTGGTTTTAATTATTTGTGCCTCTTTTTTTCTTGGTGCCTCCTTTTTTATTACTTTATTATTATTATTTTTTAACAATTTGTGGTTTGGTAATATATTTTTTTCTCAGAGAAGAGGTGGCAGGATAGAAAACAACAATGTGCAACTAGAAATCTCAGCCTTATGCCTTTAATTGTAAATCATATATTCATGATTTATAAATATATAAAAACTATATAATAAAAACTAAAAAAAAGAAGAGAATAGGATGAATAACTCAACAACACCCATTGCCCCCTTCAAATGGTTAAAAAGAAGATTCTCAGATTATGAAAGAGTTGAATAATAAGCTTCAAGCAGACCTTTGGCAAAATGGACTAGACTGTATTTGCATTGTTTTATTTCTTTCTACCCTGCAAATTGTTCTGTCTTCTACAAAAGTCTGGAGATTTCACAGTTCTTGGTTACAGGCCTATTGTGTGAAAAGAGGCTGAGAATGGACTTGTGTAATCTAAGAGTCTGAGCTGGGCTCCTTCCTCCTGCAAACCTCTGTTCTTGATGATGCCATGGGCATGATTTCTGTTGATGTATGACAGTTGGACTTGGACATGCCCCTTGGATAACCCCACTTGGCAGCTGGACTTGGGCATGCCCTTGGATACCCCCACTATAATAACAGTTGAACCTGGACATGCTCCCTTGTCATGCCAGGTATAAAAGGAAAATGTTGGATCGTTGGGGGGAGGGCAGGATAATGAACAGAGGAGCGCCTGCCAGTCAGTGGAGGGACAGAGCTAATGCATTGGCGAGATACTGCCTGCTTTGTGTCTATCCCTTGATCTTTCTCTGTTGAACCCTGGCCTCCCAAGGCCACCTCTGGCCTGTGAATCTTCAGCTATCTCTCCCCCTCTCTCAGAAATGCCAGGGCAGCAGCAGCAGGCCTCAGATTTTTTATTCCTCTTGGTCTCTCTGTCTCTCTCTCTGTCTTTCTCTCTCTCTGTCTCTGTCTCTCTCTGTTTCTGTCTCTCTGTCTCTCTCTGTCTCTCTCTCATTCTCTCTTGGTCTCTCTCTCAGTCTCTCTCTCTCCCCCAGGCAAATGCTCGCTATATGTTGGCTTCCCCAAGTAGGCACAAGACCCCACTGGCAGCTGGGCCCCACAGGTCCCTGAGAGCCTTGTAGCATCCGGCCCTGGCAGCCCTGGACCACTGCAGCCTTGCAGCAGCAGAGCGGCAGACAGACTTGCAGCTTACTGTCCTAACCTGCAGAAGCCTAGAAACCTCGTAGACTACCACAGTAACCACAGCCTGGCAGGACCCGCAGAAAACGGTGGTAATTCTAAAAAATTTCCACCTTTCATTTATTCATGGTTTTAATTATAGTTATCCTCAGTGGTCAGTGGAGCTCAGTTAGGACCAGGTGATGGTTTTCTGTAAAAACCATGGTGGATGTCAGCTGCGTTTCTCTTCTTGATAGTTTATTTAAAAGCTCCAAAGCCCAGAGACAGGTGCAGGAAAGAAATGAAATAGTGTTAAAGGAACAAACATTAACTTTATAACTTTTTATCAAACCTATGCCTAGCCTAAGAAAGTGAAGCACTTCAATTCTTTAGAATAAAAGGGTGACAAATTCTTTCTAGTTGCTTCCTGCTCATTGGGAATGGTTATGGGTTATCAGAGTTTTTCACTTTCTATCTCTATCTATCTGTCTAAGGGGCAAATATTCTCTATTTAAAAATTTTCTTTGTCTGTTTCTTTGTGTCTAACTCTCTTTTTTCTCTATTAGGCAATTTCCTTTGCTCATTTTCTTTTGTCTGTCTTTTTTCTCTTTTGTTCAATTTCTTTTCTCCCTGAATCTCTTTTTTCTCTATACAATAAATCATTTTTGCTCAATTTCTCTCTTTTAATAATTTCTCTCTCTTACATTCATTTTCTCTTCTTCATTCATTCAATTTCTCTCTTCAAGATTCATCTTTTTTACTTTCATTTTTCTTTCTCGTGTTCCTTTTTTGAAATCCTTGTAGAATCCAGGGTTCATTTGACCTGTTAAGGGCATCATTTTGTAGAATTTACTGTGGTAAGCTGCAAAGTTGCCAGGCTTTAGCGTGTTACTGAAGTAAACTGCAAGTCTGTCTGCTGCAAGTCTGCAGCAGACCAGGACTTCCAGGGCCGAATGCTACAAAGCTCTCAGGGACCTGTGGGGCCCAGCTGCCGGTGGAGTCTTGTGCCCACTTGGGGAAGCCAACATGTAGTGAGCATTTGCCTGGGGGAGGGAGGGGGGAGAGAGAGAGGGGGAGAGAGAGGGGGAGAGAGAGAGGGGGAGAGAAAGGGGGAGAGAGGGAGGGAGAGAGAAGGAGAGAGAGAGAGGGAGAGGGGGAGAGGGAGAGGGGGAGAGGGAGAGGGGGAGAGGGAGAGGGGGAAAGGGAGAGGGAGAGAGAGAGGGGAAAGAGAGAGGGAGAGAGAGGGGAAAGAGAGAGGGGAGAGAGAGGGGGGGAGAGAGAGGGGAGAGAGAGGGGGAGAGAGAGAGGGGAGAGAGAGAGAGAGGAGAGAGAGAGACCAAGTAGACTTTTTATTCCTCCTGGAACCCAAGGCCTGCTACTGCCACCCTGGGATTTCTGAGAGAGGGGGAGAGATAGCTGGAGATTCACAGGCCAGAGGTGGCCTTGCGAGGCCAGGGTTCAATAGAGAAAGATCAAGGGATAGATACAAAGCAGGCAGCCTCTCGCCAATGCTTTAGCTTTGGCCCTCCATGGACCGACAGGCGCTCCTCTGTTCACTATTCTGCCCCCCCCCCCCAATGATCCAACATTTTCCTTTTATACCTGGCATGACATGGAGACATTCCCAAGGGCATGTCCCAAGGGCGTGTCCAGCTTCAACTGTTATTATAGTGGGGGTATCCAAGGGCATGCCCATGTCCAAATGCAAGTGGGGGATATTCAAAGGGCACGTTCAATTCCCCAACTGACATTACATCCACAATTCCTGTCTTCGGCACCTAGCATACAACTGGTTTGGCACTGCTGGGAACATATATTGGAACAGTAGGGAAGATATTGTTCTTATTGTCTTCTTGGTTTCCCAGAAGAGTATTAATTTCTGAAGTGCTTAGTTATATTTTCAGAAGTTCCAGTAAGTTTTTGAGATTTCATAGACAATAATAGACTTTGGAAACATACCAGGCACTATTTTTTTTAGAAAGAATACCTCCATCTACCTGATGATTCACATCTGACTATTCCTTTCCCAAAGCTCCCACGCCCTGCTTTTGCCTATCCTTTCCCCATAGGACCACGGTGTGATACGTACTTCCTTTCTAGCTCATCCTTCATAGTTGAGTTAAAATGACTCTAGCTGTATGATTATGAGCCTTTTAAAAAATGTCCCTTTTGGGGGGGGGTCCAGAGCGGTGGCATAGTGGTAGGGCATTTTTGCCTTGCATGTGCAAACCTAGGACGGACCACGGTTGATTCTCTGGTGTCTCATATGGTCCCACAAGCCAGGAGCAATTTCTGAGCTCATGGCCAGGAGTAATCCCTGAGTGTCACTGGGTGTGGCCCCCTCCCCAAAAAGTCCCTTTTTGGAGGAGCTTTTCCTGGCTCCATACTCAAGTGACAGTCCTGACTCAAGTGACAGGGCTCAGGGGATCCCCTGTGGTACCAGGGGTTTGGGCCAGGATTGATGGGATTCAAGATAAATGCTTTAACCCTTATACTATCTCTTCATTTTAGCAAAACAAACAAAATAAACTCTGCAAATCACCCAATGGCCAGTCAGTACAGATTGTGATATATTTACACAGGAGCTGCTGTCTCCAGGAAAGTGGTCAGACACAGAGTGCATTGCCATTTGTGCAGCATTTCAGAACACGGACGATGCTAATCTATGGCAAAATTCATCTGAGCAGTAATTATTTTAGATAGAGGCCATGGATACAGTTGGAGAAAATTGTCTTGGGATTTGACTGGGTGTGGACTTAAGCAGATAGTTACGAGCATTCACAAGCATCAGACTGTAATGCCAAAGATCTAGATTTCACTTATATGCATATGAGACTCAATTGAAATACAAATCTTTCACTTGTATACTTATGAGAACAATTGAAAATAAATCATGAAAGGCAACACATTGTATTTTTGGTCCTTACTTTTTGCTCATTTCCTACCACTTTATGTTTTACAATTACCTCTCTGAAGTATGAACAGAAAATGTAACACCAGACAATTACACTCTGTTTATTTAAAGTAATACTTTCTATCTCCCATTCTCATGTTTAATAGTAGAGTTCTTTGTTTGCTTTCAGACACTAGACAAAAGACCAGAAAAATATTGGGCAGGGAGCAGGGAGAGGGCTGGAGGGTTTCTCTGAGTGAGTTTTGGCATGTTGGCTACTTTTCACCTATAAGGTTATTTCTGATAGCAATGCCATTATTGTCATCATCAGCATCATCATTTTACAGTTTTCAGTCCTTTTGGGTTGGGTGCTTGTTGTATCAGGCCCAGGTTGTGCTCAGAGATTATTCCTGGCAGGACTCAGGTGACCACATGTGATATCCAGGGTCAAATCCAGGCCAGTTGTCTGCAAGGCAAGATGCCTTACCCTCTGTACTAACTCTTTGGCCTTTTTCCCCGGTCACTTTTTGCCCATCCTTCCTTACAGTATTCTGAGTATGTCTAAAAATACAATTAGTGCTCCTTGAAAACTCATCACCTTATACCTGATAATTCTATAGAATCTCTTTTTCTGATGGAATATTCAATGAAACTATTATCTCTCCTGCTCTGTTCCTCTTCCCTGCTGAACTTGAGAGTTCTCTTAAAGATGAGACATTTCATGTCCTCTGGGCCTACTTCCAGATCTGAAAACAGTGTATACATTACATAGTGCTTACTGGCTGAATTAATGAAGGATGCATTTTGTTTATTTGTTTCTTATGTGGATGATAAAGTGAAAAACAGCTGATTCCAAGTCTTGCTTTCCCGAACAGGTTGTTTTACAGTTAAATGCACTGTTCCAGGCTTTCCCTCTCACCCTAGCTCACCCTCTCCTTTCACCACTTTATGGCATTAGCATGGTGGGAATGCCCGGATTAGTTTTGTAATAAAGAAATTTTCTTTTTTTAAATGCCATTAGAAGATAAAAAAAATTTGGAAGCAACCCATCACAATTTAAAAATAATTTACTTTTCAAATACAATTCCTGACTATTTTCCCTTGGCCTTTTACTTTATTGAAGTCAATGTTTTTTTTTTTAAACCAAGCTTTTCCAAATACAATATGCTCAGACTGTATTGGGTAAAATGTAATATTTTAAAAAGCAGCATCTCTGACAGATCCCAGAAATGAAATATGTCCATTTCTTTTAGCAAGAAGCAGAAGGCAACATAAAGCAATCTCTAGAATTAATTCGCTGGGAGAGCTGACATTTCGAGCTGACTGCCTCTTAGAGAAAATGATGTCATCCTCACGCCTCCTAATGACAGCCATCAGCCAGGAGGACACAAGCTAACAGGTTCATCACTCACCTCCTTTTCTTTTGCATTTAGGTGGGGTGTCCTTGGATGCAAATAATTTGGCATTGTGCACCTGGAGTAATTTCTAAAAGGGACAGCCATGCAAGACCCAGGGAATATACTTTTTCTCTTGTCAGAAATGGAACTAATAAGATTCCACTTTCTTCCAGTGACTCAAAATGCTTTTTCTAGTTTGTTAGTTTTTGCGGGGGAGGCCACACGTGGTGACACTCAGGAGTTACTTTGGCTATGTGCTCAGAAATTACTCCTGGCTTGGAGACCATATCGGACGCCGGGGGATCAAACCTTGGTCTGTCCTAGGCTAACGCGTACAAGACAAACACCCTACCACTTGCACCACTGCTCCACCCCTCCTCAGTTTGTTTATAAATAACCAAATTTCAGTTGCCTTTTCTTAATCAGGCATTAAACCATGGCTTCAAGAGGCAGGACAGCTCTGATTATAAAAAATAAAAGGTTGAAAATATCCAGAGTTTTAGATAAAAATAGTAAACCTCACTTCCTCTCCCCCCAAATAAATAAAACTTTATATAAATTTTCTTTATAGGTGACTAGGATTTGGCTTAACTCCTGAACAAAATGATGGTCTTCAAATACTTCTGCTTGACTGTTTTGGAGCCATACCTTTTGGAGCACTTCTCAGGGCTTACTGATCATGACCAGTCATGGGGCTCATGTGTGGTACCTGGCATAGAAATTGGGTCTGCCACATGTAAGACAATGGCCTTCCTTGCCTGTTGGTCTAGTTCTCTGTACCATCAGATACTTAAAAAAAAGCTTTTGAATCACACATGACCATGTTCAAGCTCAGAAGATACTCTTGCTCTGCACTCAGAAGTAACTACTGATGAAGCTCAGGAGATCATATGAGATACCAAGAATTGAGCCCTGGTCAGCCATGTGCAAGGCAAGACCCCTATCTGCTATGCTATTGCTCTAACCTCTAGATACTGTTTTTATTTTTTGGTTTTGGGCCATACCTAGCTGTGCTAAGGGATTACTTCTGGTTCTGCACCAGAAATCACTCCTAGCAGGCTTGGTGGACCATATGGGATGCTGAAGATCAAACTCATGTCAGCCACATGCAAGGCAAAGTTCCTACCTGCTGTGCTATCGCTCGGGCCCCTCCAGGTACGTGGGGGAGGTTTTGGGCCACACTCGTTGACATTCAGGGATTACTCCTGGCTATGCGCTCAGAAATCGCTCCTGGCTTGGCGGACCAGCTGGGACCCCGGGGGATCAAACCGTGGTTCATCCTGGATCAGCCTCGTACAAGGCAAACCACCCTACCGCTGCACCACTACTCCTGCCCCCTCTGGATACATTTTTATGGAGCAGATATGGTAGGGGGAAAAGCAAGCTCTGACTTGCTTTAAGGGAAGGAGCCAGCTTTTCTATTATCCTAACTGTAATCATAAGAGCAGTTTAAAAGTAAGAAGTGGGCACTTTGGTGGAATATGTGGAGTTGGAATGGCATATGCATGCAACTACTGTGTAAACCTTGTAAAGCAATGCAGTAAAAATGGGGAGTGAATAATTTGTACTATCATGCAATAGAAAAGACAAAGGAAAAAACTGTTGAAGGACGGGATTTTTTTTTTTTTTAGTAGAGTAGAAGTCCACTCAGGAATGAAGTCCTGGGGTTTACTCCCTCACCCTTCCTTTGCTACCCTCCCTCCTCTCCTAAAAATGGAAGAGAAAACACTTCGTTTCCCTGACCAGATTCTCCAACCCTTCCTTGAGAGACAGCATGAGTCATTGAATTGGGCAGCACTCTGGAGTGTCTACACCAGACCTCTCCTTTAAGCAATTGTCTCTGGAATTTATTTTCTTGAGAATCATGATCACTAGCCTTGTCTGGAGGGACTCAGTGATTTGATCCCAGTGATTAGCCTCTAGAGTGGTATCTACATTACTGTCCCACTCAGGACCTCCATTTTTTATTTCTTCAGAAAATAGACTGATAAAAGACCTTTATTCTATACTTAGTTGAATAATTTTGGCACAATCGAGAGAAAAAATAAAAATACATTGCAACTGGAGCTGGAGAGATAGTACAGTGGGTGGGTGCTTTCTTTGCATGTGGCCAACCTGAATTCAATCCCCTATCATCACATATGCTCTCTTGAGTTTTGTCAGAAGACATCCCTGAGCATAGAGTCCAGAGTAAACCTTGAACACCACAAGCTTTGGACCAGCTCTCCCCAACCTAAACCAAAACACCAATTTAAAACAGCCCCAAACACAATGATCTTCTTCACAATAAAGTACTCTAAACCAATTCAGAGGTTCTTGAAATAGAGGGTGGGCCAGACAGCCAGAATCCGTCAACAGCGGTACTGTGCTGAAAATGCAGAAAAAGAGCAGCTTTGTTTGGTTGAATCTGTCAAAATAGAAGTGCAATACTTGAACTTAGGTAATTTATAAACTCAGAGGTCCAACATCCCTTGAAGTGACACTATGTGTAATTAATTCATTAATTAATAACAGAGTTACCACAGAGAAAAGAGAAAATGAAGAAACACTGATTATGATTGTGGACTGGTATATGCACACAGATATCTTACATTTTAGAAGGAATTTGCATGTCATGTGTATTTAGTCCTCATGAATGCACTGTGAGCATTGCTATTATTTTTTCTTCCTTTGTCTTTTGTCACACTTACTTATGCTCTGCCAGGATTGTTAAAACTCATCCTTGCACATGTTTGGCTAGCCTGACTGTCTAGCTGCATAAATCTTCACAATTTTTACTCATTTTAGCCATAATGCTATAGCTATAGTTATCAGTTGTGGAGGATTTACTGTCTGACAAGTGATCTGGAAGCCCTAGCTTTTTGTTATTTGTTTGGTTGTTTTTGGGCCACACCCAGTGATGCACAGGGGTCACTCCTGGCTCTGAGTTTAAGAATTTGTCCTGGTGGGGCTTGGGGACCATATGGAATGCCAAGAATTGAACATGGGTCAGCTGCGTGCAAGGCAAACGTTCTACAAACTGTGCTATTGCTTCTGCTCCACTCACAGCTAACTTGATGATCATGTGAACCCTATGTTTTCTAGGCTTTCATCCAGAAATGTCACATCCACAAAGATGTGAGATGTGCCTTATCTAAGGTCAGAACTGGCAATCAAAATTCTAATTTCAAATCAAGTGCACTTCCATTTTGAAGGGTGCAGCTATGGGGAGTCCCTTAGTGGATCCTGACTTCTGGTCATAGCCTTGCAGGCACTCTGAGGTACACAAGGCATTTGTTTTTGTTCCTGGTGCATACCTGAAGGTTCTGCTTGGATAGAACACTGACAGTGACTTCTTGATACTCTTGTGTGCATCACCTATGCCTTTTCTTTTCTATTTTTGCTTTTAGGCCATACCCGGCAGTGCTCAGGCCTCCCAGGAGACAATATGTGGTACTTGGGATCCACAGGGGTCAGCCACATGCACTTAATCTTTTGTACTGACTCTCCGACAACACAGACCTCACCTTTGTCTTCTTTCTTTATTCCAAGGCTTTTTTTTTTCTGACAATTTTTCAAGCAGGAAATTTGATTTCCATTGTACTGAGATTGTTGTTAATTTTTGTCCAAGGCGGGGCTCATCTTTGGAAAAACACTTAAGGCTTTGTTAGGTCTGTAGAGTAAGGATGGGAAATTTATTGGATGGTTGTTTCTGTGTTTAGATTACACTCAGCAGTGCTCAAGGCTTACTACTTTCTCTGTACTTAAGGATCATTCATTGTGGCACTTATGGAACCATAGGTGGTACTGGACATCAAACAGTGGTCAGCTGCATGTAAAGCAAGTCTTTTTTCTGCCATACTATTTCTCTGACACACAAATACTGATTTAGTGAGAAAGGCAAATAGGTTTGCAATGAAGGGTAGGATATAGAATAAAGTCTTTGCCCTTCTTGAAATTATTTTTATCTTGAAATTATTTTTAATTTTATAATTATTTGAGTGGTTTATGAGTGGTAGACTGAATTCTTCATTTATGAAGCAACATATCTTTTTATCTGGTGTGACGGGGAAATGAGAATGTTTATAAGTGACTGAGAATATAAGGTGTCATTACAACCCTGTCATTATTTTTTCTTAAGAAATTCTTTGTTTCTGTTTTTGGCCATACCAGATGGTGCTTGGGACTTACTTCTTGCTTTACAGACTCAGGGATCACTACTGGTGGTGTTTGGGGCACTATAGGGGTTGCTACATCAACCCTGGGGTCAGTCACATGCAAGACAAGTATACTTACTCCTGTGCTATTACTCTGGCTCCTTTTTAAGAAATTGCCATATCAAAAATATGTTGTCTAGAATTTTCAGTCACCATGAATCAATGATGATTAGAAATTTCACAGTGAATAAAATGTAGTTAAGCCCTACCTGAAAGAAGTCTCTTAAAGAACTTTAAAGAAATAAGCTACATTTGATCATTGATTTTCATTTTTAAATACGGGATCAGAATACTTAGAAAAGAGAGTGAGGGGGGGAAGCCGCTGAACTCTGCTGGAACTCAGATGCTAGCACCCCTATCTGCCTGTCTTCTGTACTGTGCTGTATTCTCGGCCTAATTTCATCCTGTCTGTGGCTCATCTGCAGATGACTAGCCTTCCCTGGAGGTGAGTTTACATGCCCAGAAAGGGGAAGCCGTTGAACTCTGCTGGAAATCAGATGCCAGTACCCCTGTCTGCCTGTCTTCTGTGCTTCACAAAGTGGTCGCATACATCATTTAGCCAATGAATACAACCACAACACGTAGAAAAAACCACAATACAAGTGTGACAATGGGGAAACAACGCAGGCCAGCGCCAGACATAGAGAATGAAGATGACAACTCAGATAACCAGAACATGGCAAACCGACTAGTCAGTCTCTCAGATAAGGAGTTTAGAGTCAAAATATGGAAGATGTTCAAAGAACTCAAATAAAGTATAGAAGAGAACACTAATAAGAACCAAGAGAATATGAAGATAGAAATGAAAAAACTCCAAACTAAAATTTCAAAGTCAAATAACAGGTCTGAAAAACTCAGTAGATGAATTGAAGAAAAACACGGATGAGCTTTCCCACGGGTTAACAGCAGCTGAGGATAAAATTAGTACACTGGAAGATGAGATGAATAATAACTCCATACAGCAGAAGAGACTGGAAAAAAGCCTTAAAGCAAATGATCAAACAATGGAAAAGATAATCAAAGAATGAAACAGATGAAAATAAAAGTCTATGATAAGCTTAACAAAAACAACTTAAGAATCATTGGAGTTCCAGAGACCCAGGAAGAAAATCTCCAGGAAGAATCAATGGTCAAGAACATCATTAAAGAGAAACTACCAGAGCTAAAGAATACATGCGATCAAATCCTGAATGCCTGAAGAGTACCAACTAAAAGGACACCCCAGAAAAAACACCCCAAGACACATCCTAGTCACAAATGACGAATCCACAGATAGAGACAGAATTCTGAACGCAGCAAGATTAAAAAAAAAGAAATTACATTCAAGGGAACATCCTTGAGATTTACTGCAGACCTGTCACTGGAGACACTCAAGGCCAGAAGGCAGTGGTGGGACAAAGTGACAAAACTCAATGAAATAAATGTTTCACCTAGAATACCGCACCCAGCAAAACTCACTTCCATGTTTGAAGGAACAATACATGGACAGACATGGACAGACAAACAACAGCTCAGAAACTTTACAGACTCAAAACCAGTCTTAAAAGAAAAACTGAAAGACCTACTTTAAGACAAGACTGACAAACAGAGACACCAAACTTCGATAGAAAAATGGCACTAAATCCCAGGACAATTCTTTCTCTCACTGTCAATGGACTAAATGCACCAGTTAAGATACACAGAGTGGCTAAATGGATCAAAAATCTCAACCCAACCTTCTGCTGCCTACAAGAAACGCACCTGAATAGTCAAAACAAGCATAGACTCAAAATAAAAGGATGGAGGAAAATCATCCAAGCAAACAACACCATAAAAAAGCTGGAGTGGCCATACTAATATCAGATGATGCAAACTTTATACTTAGGAAAGTTGTAAGGGACAAAGATGGACATTTTGTATTAATCAAGGGATTTGTACAGCAGGAAGAAATCACTCTCCTAAACATATATGCACCGAATAATGGGCCAGCAAAATATTTAATACAATTGTTGACAAATTTGAAAAATAGCATCAATAACAACACAATAATTGTGGGAGACCTCAACACTGCATTGATAGGTCAACCAGAGTGAAACCCAACAAGAATGTACTAGACCTGAAAAGAGAAATGGAAGAAAGAGGCCTAGTAGATATATATAGGACACTCCACCCCCTGAAACCTGGATACACATTCTTCTCTAATGTACATGGGACATTCTCCAGGATAGACTACATGCAAGCACATAAAACTTACCTCCATAATATCAAGAGAATAGAAATTCTGCAGGCTAACTTCGCTGACCACAAGGCCCTGAAATTATATGTGAACTACAAAGGGACACAGAAGAAAAAATTTAATACCTGGAAGTTAAACAGCCCAATACTGAATAACCATTGGATCCGAGATGAAATCAAAGAGGAAATAAAAATTTTCCTGGAAACAAATGACAATTGAGACACAAACTATCAGAACTTATGGACACAGCAAAAGCAGTACTGATGAGGAAAATTTCAAGAAATGAAGAAGGGGCATACATGAATAGCTTAATGACGGCAACTCATAGAATTAGAAAGTGATCAACAAAAGGAATCAAAAATAGGGAGACAGAAGGAAATAACAAAGCTGAGAGCAGAACTCAATGAAGTGGAAACCCAAATAACAATCTGAAATATCAACGAAAGCAGAAGTTGGTTCTTTGAAAAAATAAACAAGATTGATAGACCACTGGGAAAACTAACAAAGAAAGAGAGAGAGAGAGAGAGAGAGAGAGAGATGAGGAGAGAGAGAGAGGAGAGATAGAGAGAGAGATAGAGAGAGAGAGAGAGAGAACTTGATACACTCGTATCAGGAATGAAAAAGGAGAGGACCACTACTGATATGGCAGGAGATTCAAAGGGTAATCAGAAACTACTTGAGGAAACTCTTATGCCACTAAAAATGAGAACTGGAAGAATGGATCAATACTTGAACTCTTATAATCTTCCATGGTTGAAGAGGATGTAGCATATCTAAACAACCCCCACTCTTACTGAGGAAATGAAGACAGTAATCAAATGTCTGCCAAAAACAAAAGCCCCAGGCCCAGATGGGATTCACTGATGAATTCCTTCAACCTTTCAAGAGGAACTACTACCAATCCTGGCAAGACTCTTTCATGAAATTGAACCAACAGAACCACTTCCAAATAGCTTTTATGAAGCCAACATCACCCTTGATACCTAAACCAGACAGAGATGCTACCCAAAAAGAAAATTACCAGACCTATATCGCTGATGAATACAGATTCAAAGATCCTCAACAAAATCCTGGCCAAATAGGATTTCAATACCTCATTAAGAAGATCTTCCACTATGACCAAGTAGGTTTCATCCCAGAAATGCAAGGCTGGTTTAACATCCGTAAATCTATCAACATAATACACAACATCAACAACAAGAAAAATAAAAATCACATGATCATATCAATAGATGAAGAGAAAGCCATTTGATAAGGTCTAACACCCATTCTTGATCAAAACTCTCAGCAAGATGGGAATGGAAGGAACCTTTCTAAATATAGTTAAGGCCATCTACCACAAGCCAGTGGCAAATATTATCCTCAATGGAGAAAAACTAAAAGATTTCCCTCTAAATTCTGGCACAAGACAAGGCTGTCCTCTCTCACCACTCCTATTCAACATAGCACTAGATTTTATAATTGCTATAGCGATTAGGCAAGAAAAATATATCAAGGGAATCCAGATAGAAAAGGAAGAAGTCAAGCTCTTGCTGTTTGCAGATGATATGATACTCTACTTAGAAAACCCTAAACACTCTACCAAAAAGCTCTAGAAACAATACACTCATATAGCAAGGTGGCAGGCTACAAAATTAACACACAAAAATCAATGGCCTTCCTATACACCAGTAGTAATAAGGAAGAAATGGACATTAAAAAAACAACCCCATTCACAACAGTGCCACACAAACTCAAATATCTTGGAATCAACTTGACTAAAAATGTGAAGGACCATACAAAGAAAACTATGAAACTCTGCTCCAAGAAATAAGAGAGGACATGCGGAAATGAAAACACATACCCTGCTCATGGATTGGTCGGATTAACCTAATTAAAATGGCAATACTCCCCAAAGCAATGTACAGGTTTAATGCGATCCCTCTAAAGACTACCTATGACATTCTTCAAAGAAGTGGATCAGGCACTTTGAAATTTATTTGGAACAATAAACACCCTAGAATAAGCTAATGCAATCATTGGAAAAAGAATAATGGGAGAAATTATTTTCCCCAACTTTAAACTTTACTACAAAGCGATAGTTATCGAAACGTATGGTATTTGAATAAAGACAGGACCTCAGATCAGTGGAATAGGCTTGAATACTCTGAGATGTTCCACAGACATACAATCACCTAATTTTTGATAAAGAGCAAGAAATTCTAAATGGAGCAAAGAAAGCTTCTTCAACAAGTGGTGTTGGCATAACTGGCTAGCCACTTGCAAAAAATTGAACTTAGACCCCCAGTTAACCTCATGTATGAAGGTAAAATCCAAATGTATTAAAGACATCGATATCAGATCCGAAACTATAAGATATATAGAACAACACGTATGCAAAACACTCCAAGACATTGAGACTACAGGCATCTTCCAGGAGGAAACTGCACTCTCCAAGCAAGTGAAAGCAGAGATTAACAAATGGGAATATGTTAAACTGAGAAGCTTCTGCTCCTCAAAGAAAATAGCGCCCAGGATACAAGAGCCACTCACTGAGTGGGAGAAACTATTCACCCAATACCCATCAGATAAGGGGCTAATCTCCAAAATATACAAGGCACTGACAGAACTTTACAAGAAAAAAAAATCTAATCCCATCAAAAAATGGGGAGAAGAAATGGACAGACACTTTGACAAAGAAGAAATACATATGGCCAAAAGACACATGAAAAAATGCTCCACATCACTAATCATCAAGGAGATGCAAATAAAAACAACTATGAGGTACTACCTCACACCGCAGACATTGGCACACATCACAAAGAATGAGAACAAACAGTGTTGACGGGGATGTGGAGAGAAAGGAACTCTTATCCACTGCTGGTGGGAATGCCATCTAGTTCGACCTTTATGGAAAGCGATATGGAGATTCCTCCAAAAACTGGAAATCAAGCTCCCATATGACCCAGCTATACCACTCCTAGGAATATATTCCAGGAACACAAAAATACAATACTAAAATCCCTTCTTTACACCTATATTCATTGCAGCACTATTTACCATAGCAAGACTCTGGAAACAACCAAGATACCCTTCAAGAAATGAATGGCTAAAGAAACCGTGGTACATATATACAATGGAATATTACGTAGCTGTGAGGAGAGATGAAGTCATGAAATTTTCCTATACATGGATGTACATGGAATCTATTATGCTGAGTGAAATAAGTCAGAGAGAGAGAGAGAGAGAGAGAAATGCAGAATGGTCTCACTCATCTATGGGTTTTAAGAAAAATGAAAGACATTCTTGCAATAATAATTTTCAGACAGAAAAGAGATAAGGGCTGGAAGTTAATGGTCACCTTATGAAGTTCACCACAAACAGGGATGAGTTTTGTTAGAGAAATAACTACATTTCAAACTATTCTAATAATGGGAATGTATGAAGGAAATAGAAAGCCTGTCTAGAGTACAGGCGGGGTTGGGTGTGGAACAGGGAGACTTGGGACATTGGTGATGGGAATGTTGCACTGATGATGGGTGGTGTTCTTTACATGACTGAAACCCAAACAACACAATTATGTATATAATCAAGGTATTTAAATACAAAATATATTTAAAAAAAGAAAGAAAAAAAAAAGAAAAGAAAGTGAGAGGGTCGGATTGATAGCACAGTTGTAGGGTACTTGCCTTGCATGCAGCCAACCAGGGATGGACTGGCATTCATTCCATATTGTTCTCTGAGGCTGCCAGGAGTGATTTGTGAGTGCAGAACCAGGAGTAACTCTTGAGCACCACCAGATAATCAAACAACACCCCCAAACAAACAAACAAACAAAAGAGTTTGGATAAAGTGACTACAGAAGAGAGCTGTGGAATACGTGTCCCTCCGGGTCAGGGTATTAGTATGGAAAGGAAAGAAGCCAGGTCTGAATGACAGGAAAAGGATGAAGAGGTGATTCGACTCCATTCACCAGGTTGACAGGACAGCACAGATACTTCTGGGCCAAGTGACAATGCAGGGTGTCCACACCATTGTCATCAAGAACACTTTCCTGAAGGCCCCTGGTAAGTCTGGGAAGTGACCTTCCTGCTTCTGGCCAACCATGGAGATTCCACAACATTCAGGCTCTTCATTAGCATTCTCCCCTGGCTCTCAGTTTCCTTCTCTCTGAATGGAAGTTTCCTGGGAAACCTTTTCTTTCGATGGAATGTATGTGGTTTGCCCCCTGAAAAACCATGCACATGTATCTTTCCCCCTACATTTGCACACACATTTATCACACTCACACAAATCCCTAGAGACTCACACATACACTCGCTTGCACCCACACACATACCTCGCCACAGCCCCCACTCTCATTTGTTAACACACACACAGTCCCACCCCACAACAGGCAATGTAAAAAAAACCTACTTCCCCAAAAATGTTGCCATGGAGCAGATAGCACCTCTTTACTTTCAAGGACAGGTGGATAGCTCATTGCTAGAAAAGATGCTTTTGATAAAACAAAAGGCAAAGGAGTTTCCACTTACTTAAGTAAAGAGAACTATGGCGGCTCTTTCTGAACCACAGATAAGTATCATTGAATGTCTCTGGGGATCTGTCTTATTGTTTGCAGGTAAGTGCTCTGGGTGAGCTTTGTTCTCCTTCTGCCCAAGCAGAAGTGGGAGTAAACCTTATCCAGGAGCTCTGTTACCAACAGACACCCCTTCAGTCAGATGTGGGGCTCTGACTGATACCATTTGTGCTGCCACTACCTTAACCCTTTGCATAAGATATGATATATTGGTATTCTTGATCCTACTCAATACTATTTTTTTTCCTGCATTGCTGTGTGATTAAAAAGCAAAAAAGATAAAGGAATGAGAAAAAGAGAACACAGGCCTTAAGCTGTAATGCTGAAGGAATTGAAATGCTCTTAGTTCAGGATCAAAACCAGACTTCCTTCAAAATTTCTCACTAATTCTCTGTTCCAGTTTCATTGCAAACAAGGACTGTTCTGAATTGGTGGGAACATGTTTTGGTTCTTGTTTCTTTTGTAATCAGACTTAATGAAATAAGCTGCAACTTATACACCACACACTCAAGTGCTTTAAAGTGGCATCTTTCAGTCGATTTTAATTTATATATTTGTGCAACTTTGCTTTCATCTAATTTTAGGGGTTCTTTTGGTAACTTCCAAAGAACCCAGCACCTTATATTGGTCATTTCCCATTGCCCACATTTTTGTCAACCTCTGATCTACTCTCTGTGCCTATGGCCCAGGGAACTTATAAAGAAACAAGTAGGATGTTCTTTTTTTTGTGATACTTTTCTCTGACATAATACAGTGTTTTAAGGTTTCATCCATATTGTAGCAGTACATACTTTTTTTTTTGCTTGAGCTACTCTTTCAGTTTGTGATGGTAGCACATTTTATCTATTTAACTGATGGGCTTCTGGATTATTCTCATTGGTGTTCCCTATGAATCTGTCAGGGTCTGGAGTTGAAGAAGACGAGACCAAACACACCACAATTGGAGTAAAACTAAACAAAGCTTTATTCATCAGCCACAAGTCCATACAGACTGGTCAGGGCCATTTTCCAGAAGCAACAACCATGCCCAAAGCCACAAATCAGGTTATATAGGGAGGTTGTAGCTTCTGATGATCTCTAAAATGATTGGTTGTTGTCTAAGGTACCTTCCTACTGCTCCCTCAAATCCTTTCCAGATAGACTACCTGGTATGTCCAGGAAGCTTGGCCTGTGTTAATAGAAACAGGCTTGAGAAAGTCCGACACATGGCTTACAGCATGTGGTTATTACAAGATTGCATCCCTCCTTGCTCAGAAACCTAAGAGAAGACTGACAGGTGGTACTTATAAAATGGTGTTCTCTTTGTTCAGAACCTAGGACCCCCACAAATCATAGTATAATGTGCACTCATCTACAAGTTTTGTATATGTACATGATTCAAAATACATCATACACTCAAAATCATAGATATGCTCAAATACACACACACATATACTCAAGAGAAATATATACTCAAAGAGAAATTCCAAAGAGAAATCATATATACACATTTTTTTCTTTTTGGAATTTTCTTAAGTGTGGAATTTTCTGTGTCTTATATGTAATATTGAAATTTAGTATGTTAACTTCTAAAGTTAACCTCAGGTCCAAGATCCTATAAAGACCACAGGAGACAAACAGCACTGCAATATGAATGGGAGTTTATTTTACCAGCATGCTGGGGTCTTCCCTTTCAGGCACAACCCCTTACTGAGCTCTCAGGCTCCTTTTATAGGCTTGCAGAGGCTTCAAACTATCCCAGTTGACCTTTAGGTTGATTGGCTGTTGTCTAGTGGTATTTCCTTTTATAGCTGGACATCTAGAGTGAACTATTGTGGTTCTTAGGGTTTTGGGGTCTGCTTCAGCTAAAATAGTAGAGGAGGGGCTCGGACCACTGGGCATCCATGACCTTGTCCACCTGCAGGCATCCAGGTTTTGTTAGTTTATATTGGCACGGCTCTCAAAGTTCCTGAAATTGACTGCTCTGGCCTAGTTTTTTTCCTTAAAACTTAAGCCTGTCATGGCTGTTACTTAGGTTCACAGCAAAGGTAGGTTACAGTTAATTCCAAATTAAACTTTTGATCTTAACAGTGTTGGGAGGGACCTTCTCCAACTGTTTTTTATAAGATGATTAGTCAATTTTATTTATCTAACAGTAATGTGTGAATATGAAACATGCTGTTGTGCAGTTTTGTTTTATTTTGTTTTGTTTTGGTTTTTGGTTTTTGGCCACATCCGTCGGTGCTCAGGGGTTACTCCTGGCTGTCTGCTCAGAAATAGCTCCTGGCAGGCATGGGGGACCATATGGGACACCTGGATTCGAACCAACCACCTTTGGTCCTGGATCGGCTGCTTGCAAGGCAAACACCGCTGTGCTCTCTCTCTGGGCCCTGTCTTTGTTTTTTTAATTAATAATTTTTACTTTGACCAAAGTGGAATTGCAAATCATTTACAGTATTTTTTTTTGGGGTCATACCCGGCAGTGCTCAGGGGTTATCCTGGCTCCAGGCTCAGAAATTGCTCCTGGCAGGCTCGGGGGACCATATGGGGCGCCGGAATTTGAACCGATGACCTCTTGCATGAAAGGCAAACGCCTTACCTCCATGCTATCTCTCCGGCCCCCATTTACAGTATTATTTTATGTACATAATGACATTGAATCAGGGATATTCCCACTACCAATGTTGTCCTCCCTCCACCTTGTTCCCAGCATGCATCCATATCGCCCCTTCTTTGCCCCCCGGGCTGCTAGTGTAAGTGGTCCCCTCTGTGTCTAGCTTGTTGTAGATTGGGTATCGATTCTTGCTGTCCTTGGCTTTGGATTTGGTGTTGAAGTCTGATCATTTTTTATTTTCTACTCAATGTTCATACGACTGTTTGGTCTTGTTGCCTGTTTATAGGATTCAAAAACTGCTGTGAAAGATTAAAATGTGGTCTAGCGGTAGAGTGAATGACCTGAGTGTACAAGGTTCCTGGATTTGATCCTTTAATAATACAAAAAACAAGTATGTGGGTAAGTTCCTTGAAAGTCTCTATTCTTTTTCCATACTATATTTTTGGTTATCTAATAAGCAAGTGCTATTAGCTAAGGATGCAGAAATACTACTTTTTAATCTGATTTATAATAATCTTTTAAAATCATAGTGGAATATTTATGTAATTAGCTTTTTTGTTTATATGATCTAAATGTTGTTGATCTTTTTTCAAAAATTTGCTCTCTATATATCTTGCTCTTTCATGATTTGTACTTTGATAAAGGATACAAATTTTGCTTTGCTAAAAACATATTCAGTTGACTTCTAAAGGCATGTTTGCTATTTCAATTCTTTATCCATCAAAACTCTTAGACTAAGATATAAAACAGTTCATTTACACAGTCTGATATTGAAATTTTAAGACTAAAGTCTATGAATCCATTAAACTTTATATGAGCTATTAGGTATAAAATCAATTTTAGTGGACTTTAATGTTATTTAATATGCAAAACCTCTTTTTCATAATCATACTAATGGTGTTTATAAAAAATTCTGCTTTAAAAACAAGTAAATATATAAATATATATTTTTAAAAATTTATTCTCCTAGTTACTATGCAGGATATATCATGAACTATTATTTTTCTTGTTCTGAATTTTTTCTTTTGATGGCAGGGAGACACACCCAGAAAGCTTAGAGTTTACTCTTTGCTTTCCTCTCAGGAATCACTCCTAGCACTTCTTATGGACCATATGTGTTGCCAGGCAGATAGGCAAGCGCCGTATTCCCTGTACTATCACTCTGTCAGGGTATTCTTTTTTTCCCTTTTAACATTTGCAAAGAAATGATGTGCTCATTTAATCTATATAGCTTCTCTGAAACAGTGACCTTCATTAATATTGAGCTTTCTCTTTCTCTCGAGAACTATCACCTCTGGTGCTCAAAACCAAAACTTCTGATGAAATGTATTGATGGACAAAGCTTGATCTCAGATTTTCCTTTGATCTGGCTCATCTCCGTTTGCTGACCCTGGATTATGCAGATGATCTACTGCTTTTACGAGCAGCTCTCCTGTGTCAGGCCCTAGTTGTCATATTATATTATAAGAGATGGTGGAAGCAGTGCTTTTGCATAAGGACGGTTTTCTTCCCAGCGATCCTTCTCAGATATTTATGCGAACTAAAAATACTGCTGAATTCTGTTCTCGAGTTTAGTTTCAAGGTTAACATGAAAACTGTTATCACTTGCTTATGCTGCATAAAATCTGTTTTATATTTGTAATGTTCTTTTTATTAAAAAGAAAGCTTTGCAATTCCTCTGCTATACCCTGTTTTTTCAAATACAAAGCAAGCTCAAGCTAACTGGCAAGAAAGCAAATTGTGATTATTTATACACTGGTTATGCATTTGTTTTTATTCATTTATATATAATTAATTTGAAATAGTTGATTGTGGCAGCTAAAAGGGTGTCTACCCCACTGACTTATATTTCCAGCAACAAAGGAAAACAAGTAGTTTTGATAGTGTTTTGCATGTCCAATCAAAGTAATTTCTCTATTACTGGCTTTTAGAAGGAATTTATAATTAAATAAGAGAAAGACTGGCAGGTCCTCATGTGTCACTTTTATTATAAGGGGGGATGTCAAAAATACTAATGGTGATCACTTAGGCAATGAAAAAAGATGAGAGACAAAATGAGTCTTGAGAGGGTGGCTTCATTGTCCTATCTTTCCCAGGGCAAGAGGGGGTAATGACAAACTCAATCACTGGCTCAGCAAGAAGCTCGAGAGGCTCTGTAAACCAATGGAGGTGGATAACATGGGAATTTATCCTCAGGTTTTGTATTTTTATATAAACATATTCATTCATTTACTCGGGCATCCCAAATGGTGCAGGGGTGGTTACCTATGAGTATTCATCCGATCTAGCCAGAGGTTCAGGGAAACTGATGATGTGGTGTTCCTTGGGCCCCTGCAGTGCTGAGGAGACCTGAGTCACCCCCCAGTGGTAACTGGAGGTCTCTAGAGTCCAGGGAATAGAATCTGCATGCTAGGACTGTGTCCTAACCACTTTATTATCCCCCAGCTCTGATCTTTACAGTTAAAATACTTTCAAATTTATCACAGATAGGTGAACATATAATATATATTATACATATATATGTATATATTCCTATAACAAGTTTTTAAAAAGCAAATTTAGATAACTTCCTCTCTTAATCTTTCTCTATTTGCATTTGCAGTTGTGACTTGAAAAAATATTTAGTTCCTTCTTTTTATATGTCTACTAATGCTCTTTTATAAAGGGTCAGCAACAGGGGCTGGAGGAGAGTACAGTGCAACCTGTACAGTGCAAGCTCCAGCACTACATATGGGACCCTGAGCCCGACTAGGAATGATGTAAGTGATGAATCAGGAATAAGCATTGAGAACCTCAAGGTGTGACCTAAAAATCCAAAGCAAAAAATATTATCAACAGAAAAGAAAGTATTAATAGCATAGCCAGAGTAAGACTCTTCTGCTGAGGGGCAGAGAGATATAGCATGGCAGGTGAGGTGCTTGCCTCCTGAGTGACTCAACCAGGTTCAACCCCAGGCATCCCATCTTATTCCTTGAGCACCACTACAAGTGATTCCTGAGTACAAGCCAGTAGTATCCCCTGTGGATCTGGGGTGTGGTTTCCAAAACAAAACAAACAAACCAAAGGTCTTTTCTGGTGAGAGGTTGCACATCATCCTCACAGACTCCCAGTAAGTGTGCTTGCTCTGAGGCGGTGATTATCCCTCCACTTAGGAAGACGAAAGCTTGTTACAGAGCATGTATACTAGTGGGCACTCCAGTCCTCATTATAACGTGACCTGGGGCTTGGAACTAAACATTTTCCTAGAATATAACAAGCTGTGTTCTGTAATAAAGGTGTTTGAAATCAAACTATTTTTTACTATAAAAAGTCCCAGATCAAAATGTCTGGCAAGCCCACGGACTTAAAGGATAAAGGACTGTGGGTGATGGGCAGGAGACAAGTGAAGAGGTGAGGTGGCTTTAGGGAAACCAAGGAGTTTATCACAATGTGATCGGACCCCTTATTTTCAGTCACCATTCATCCCTTATGCTCACAGCATGTGGCTAATGCAGCGTATTATTTTGAAGACGTATATAAAGCCCAACTTAATTTCTCTCTTGCTTTCCTTATAATTTTGCATTTTGTACCTTCATCACAGTCATGGGGCCTCTCCCAAGCTAATTTGTAAGATGAGTTTTACTAAATGCCATTTAATCTTATTGCCATAGTTACAAAGCCAGAAATGGAAGATGGCTAGGTGGAGCTGAAAGTAGCTGACTGGGCACAGTCAGAAAAGGACTAATTCTCATGCAAAGCTCTCTACTCCCCTTCATCTCTGATTCAAAGAACAATGGCATGTTGGATTGCTAAAGGCCAGCCTTTTGATAGCATCTTATGCTCTAAGACAGAACCATTCTGAATGAAATGTGTAAGAACTCAAGAAGAGGTTTGGCTTTGTAACCCACTGTTTTAGTTTCAGTATTATTCTGACATCGAGTTCACTGTATATATTTACTGTAGTCACTATATATTGATATTTTTATAGGAAACACCAGAGATTTAAAACACATTTGCAGATTACAAGCAGTGGAAACCTGCAAGGTTTAAATTAAAAAAATACTTTAATTATTTTCATACATTACTATTTACATTGCACATACCAATTTATCTATTTATGAATCCTCTTATAAAAAAAATCTCATCATTTAGCTTGACCTGTATTCCATGGTAGAGAATTGAAGTGTTAAAAAAAGAAGGAAAAATTAAAGAAAGTTAAGTGACAATTGCCTAAATGGCTAACGTGTGTGTGTGTAGTGTGTGTGTGTGGTGTGTGTGTGTGTGTGTCGTGCATATTGTGTGTGCTTAATACTTACTCTTGGTGGTATTTAGGAGACCATATAGTGTGCTGGGGATGGAAATGGAGTTGGCCACATGCAAGGCAAGTGCCTAAACTCTATACTATCTTTTCAGTTCCCAGTCCTTCATTTAAAAGAAATCAGGAATTAAAGATCAAATTCCCTTCCCTCTGCTTTCTCTTTCTTGATTGTATTGGGATTGTTGTTGAGATGACACAAAGCTGCCAAACAGGCCTGACCGGTGCTTTGCACTTTGAGCACTTAGAAGAGGAACTTCAGTTTCCCTCTGGAAACAGCTGTGAGCAGCTCCACTTTGGCTGTCTCCAGTCCATACTTTAGATATTCTTGCAAAATCAGGGTTCTTCCTATGGAAGGAAAATTAGCAATTTCCCCAGAGTACAGATTTTGCCCTCAGTTTAGGTTCATTGGAGGCTAAAGATGTGTCATACATATGGTTCATATAGAGAAACCCAGAAGGTTTAGACCAGCCAGACCTCTCTATAAGGTCCCTCCTTACATTCTCTGGAACATTTTTGTCTCTTGACAAGTGACACAAAGTCCCGATTTTCCTACAGAACCTCCACAAAATGAGCCATACTTAACTTAGCCCTATACTCCTGAATGGATGGGAAACTTTTTTCCTTTCTTTTCTATTTTCCAATAACCCTTCTTTTTATTTTTTCTTATTCTGATCACTTTATTACTCAATCTTTTATTTTTGGAAATATTGATAAACTTGGGTACTATGGACAAACACAAACCCACCCTCAGTCCTCCTGCATCACAGTTAACTCAGCCCACACAGCACATTAGAGTGCTATGTGCTCATCCTTGTTCCTTTCCCCCACTGGACTCACTGAAACTGTCCTTTAGTTGCATTGTGGCATTCACCAGGGCTTGCTGCAGTGCTCACCCACATGTTTACCTGACCACAATGTTTGCACATTTTTGGGGGAGTGGAATAATTTGTATTTGCAGGGGATCAAACCTTTACAAGGCAGGCAGGTAGGGTACGGAAAGTTCCACCAGTACCCCTGCCCCATACAATGAATTCTTGGAAGTAATAAAACAAGCTAGTCTTCAAAACTTAAAACAGCTAATCTAGGGGCTGAGGCCGGATAAGATCTTTAACTGAGCCAGAAAGGATCCTGAGAAGACTGGGCCCCCCTCTGGGAGAATGAGGCCAGGAAGAAATATCAAAGAAGCATGATCAACCATCCCCTGGCAAACTCCTTAAGAACAGAACTCTTATTTTTTGTCATTGTTGTTGTTTTTCGGACCACACCCATTTGATGCTCAGGGTTACTCCTGGCTAAGAGCTCAGAAATTGCCCTGGCTTGTGGGGACCATATGGGATGCTGGGGGATCGAACCCAGGTCCTTTCTTGACTAGCGCTTGCAAGGCAGACACCTTACCTCTAGCGCCACTCGCCGGCACCTAGAACTCTTACTTAAGTAGAAAGCCTCAGGTGGACTGAATTGGACAAACCCTATATAAACCGACTTGGAACAAAAGAAATGCTCCGGTGCTCCTTGGGCCCATGCACACGTGTGCTGGCCTTCCTATGTCACTGTATCTCCTCTCTGGAGATGCGTACTTACATGCTTTTATGCCCAATTGTGTTAGTAGGCCCTCTCCATCTTTGCAGAAGCCTGTGCTCTTTTCCTTTCCTTTTTCTTTTTTCTTTTTTGGGCCACACCCCGACGCTGCTCAGGGCTAACTACTGATTCTGTGTTCAGATATCGCTCCTGGCAGAGCGCAGGGGACAATTATGGGATGCTGGAGATTGAACCTGGGTCTGCTTGTAAGTGTAACAAGGCAAACGCCTATGCTTCTGTGCTATCACTCTGGCCACAGCCTGTGCTCTCTCTTAAGCATGCCTCTCTCTCTCTCTGTGTGTGTCTCCTCTGTCTCTCTCTTTCTTATCCTCTCCCTCCACTTAGTACTTCCAAACAAAATTTGTTTTTACTTTACTGTTTGCCTCCTCCTTAAATTCTTTTCTATGATAAACCTGAATGGCAGGTAAGGTCTGAGACGGACTTTACTTTCCTTGCAGAGGCAAAGCTTACAGTCCTCGACCTCTCAGCCGTTCCCCCAGGTGGCAGAAGTGGGAGAGAGAAAGCAGCAAATTCCCTCTAAGGAGCTACTGCCTCTCTCCTCCAGACTCCACAGGGACCTCCTCCACCAGCAGCACTCTTCTGGTGCTTACACACACCTGGCTGTCATCTGGCCACGGATTACTTGGAGTGCCAGGAGTCACAGAAATCAGAGCTGCCAGTAACATTCCCAGTTGCATGGGAAACACAGGAATGTTAAAATTTGACCATAGGCTTGCAAGGCAGGAGTTCTTAAGCACTTACTGTCTTCTCAGCCATTTAAAAATTTTTTAAATTGATTTTGGTGGGAGACTTTTGACAGTGTTAAAAATGGGGTCATGGGGTCACTACTGGCGGTTCTTTGAGGGGTCATATCAATGGAAAACCAGTGCTTCCTACGTGCAGAACATGTGCTTAATAACTTGAATCCCATCTAGCTCACTTTTGGTTGGTATGTTTTTTATTATGTACATACTCCCTCCACATAAACTATAAAGAGATTTGAGGAATAAATGTAATTTAAATAAGTATATTGGAAGGCACTTGTTTGATTGCTATATAAAAAGTTTGTAAGAAGTTTTGCAATACCAGGCTCCTTTCATATGTACTAAAGATATGCTGTGTGGTGCGCGAAGGATTTGTGATTACCTCATTTGCATTATTCTTGGTCTTTGAAAACAGTCATGGCGATTTGTTTTGGCACTTCCCACATTCTCTATTTCTTCACCTGTAAAACAGGGAGGGATTCAATCTTTTGAGATTTTCTGCCGAAAATTCTGAATTAAATATTCTATCAGTGCCAGAATTTAACCTGCATTTTAACCAGTTTCATTTAGATAATGAAGGTCAAGATGTGTTTGAGCAGTAACTTACGGCAGTTGATCACCTACTCAGAGACAGACCTCTTAAGAGCCAGAGTAGATAGGTAGTACAGCATGAAGTTGAGGAGAGCCCCATCCATGGGTGAGGGGAGTAACCAGGGAAGCCTGGAGTACATCTTGACTTTCTTTTTTGTTTGTTTAGGTTTTTTTGGGTGGGGGCACATCAGCGGCGTTCAGGGGTTACTCCTGGCTCTGAGCTCAGAAATCACTCCTGGGGACCATATGGATTCTGGGAATCAAGTGGAGTCTGTCTGGGGGTTGGCCACTTGCAAGGCAAAACGTCCTACCGCTGTGCTATCGCTCCGGCCCCCAGTCTCTTCATTCTGAGCTTCTCTAGGTTTCTAAAATGTCTGTTTTTTCAACAGGTATGAGATCCCAAAGGAGACTGGAGGATATAAGACCACTCTGCATTTCCTGATCATATGACCTTTCTTCTCTTCTCCATCCCAAAGCTTTGTTGATTTGATTGTGTCACTAGATCTAATTTTTTGGAACAGTGGCAATTACGTTTGATTTTGAACAGACACCGTTGGCCATTTGCTTGACTGCCTGTAGTTACATTATTTATTTAATTTATTTATTTATTTTTGGGTTTAGGTCACACCCTCAGTACACAAGGGTTATTCCTGGCTCTAAACTCAGGAATCATTCCTGGCAGGTTTGGTAGACCATACGGGATGCCAGGGAGTTGAACTGGTAGTCCCCTTGCAGGGCAAATGTGCTACTTGCCATAATGTCTCTCTCAGCACCTGCCTGCAGTTATTTTAAAGAACTGGCTCCAGTGAGAAGGAATGAGAGGGACACTGGGTTTGCCATCATGGCTCTGTCTTGATTTCTTCTTTCAAACATCACTCACAGATGCTTCCATTGAAAGTACAGTGAATTTCCCCTTCTCACTGTACTCTTCTCATTCTTCTCTTTAGATTAAAATCTGAAAAATTAATAAGAGAAAAAAAATTTTATTACATGTGTATGGAGAATCTACATAGATGGGGATTCCAAAGACAGATTGAGGGGTGCATACCCTGAGTTGAGGAAAGGGATAGGGGGCCTGGGGCTTGATGGAGAGAGGAAGAACTTACATGATGAGGAGAAGGTGACTCATGACAAAGACCAGATGCTCTGTAATTGGATGCTTATGCTGCCCTAGATCCAAATTTCCCCTGCAGAGAGGTTATTTCTGGTAAAAACCTGAGTTTTGGCTAACAGCTACATTTTTTTTTTGGCTAGGTAGGTTAAAATAATGCTAAAAGATTTTTGTGAGCCAGCAAGGCCTTTATTGACTTCATTTTGAGATAATCTGTACATCAAAAATTAAAAAAAAGACACCTTGCAGACCTATTCTGGGCATCTTGGGTATTAGACACAAGTGTGGGGGGGCAATTATTATTTAAAATTGTAATCTGCCATATTTGAAAATGGTGGAAATTCAGTGAATTCAAATTTGATGGAGTTAAGGAACTGTTGCTCTCATAGTAACCTGAACATTCAGAAACTGCCCTGTCTACAAGCCCCAATAGTTGAGACCTTGTCCAGTTTAGGTAGCACTTTTTTAGAAAGCAGAGTAGAAAATTCTGGAATAAAATACAGTGCACACTTTCTAACATTTTATTTACATGAATATGGTCAGTGAAGCACACCTCCCACAACACATAAAAATAAAAAGAATAAACTTATTATAAGAGAAATTATAGATGTGCTACATTTTTCCTAAAATACTCACTAAAGGTTGAGTATATTATCTATTTTGAAAGCAAAAAATAAATACTTATGAGTCCTGGGGAGATAGTACAGCGGATAAAGTGCTTGCTTTGCACTCAGCTGGCCTGGATTTGACATTTAATTTCCTTTGCCTCCCAGGGCACAGAGCCAGGAGTAAGCGCTGACCATAGCTAGGTGTGCTCAAAAACAAAAAGTAAACAAGCAAAAGTATTACACTTCACCGAAAATACAGTTACTATCTTTACTTTTTTTGTGAATAGATATTATCACATTGTTTTTCAGACCCACAGGGCCACAAACAAGCATAACACAATAAAGTTGTATTCAAGTTGTATCTCACCTTGTAAGAGAGATTATGCTGTCTTCTACAATTTACCATCAAAGAGTCCAACTGTCTGATTTAATTAAAAGCTCAGGGCTAAGAAATAGTACAGTGCATAGGAAAGTTTATCTTGCACAACTACCCACCACTGGTTCAACCCCTAGCACCTCAGGCAGACCCCCTAGCTACAACAGAGGATCACTGAGTGCAGAGAGCAGGAGTAAGCCTTAGGTACCCCTGGGTGTGGTCCCCAAACAAAACGAAACACAAAAAGTGAAAGATCTATGGGTTAATGACAAATAATAAAGTGAATTTAAGGAATAATTAATCTCAAAATGTCTAACACAAAAATCTAGTTTGCTAAGATCAGAGAATGGAGTGAAACAATTCTCAGACAGGAGCTTGGTGGGAGTGTGTGTGGTTTGACTTTGTTTTTGTTTGGCTGTTTTCTGCTTTGTTTTATTGTTGTTTTACAGTGCCAGAATTCAACCAGGGCTTCACACACACACAGGGAAGTACTGGATAGTTAAGCTTCATCTTGGGCTGGAAGAGTGGACTGGTGAAGGAGCCAGTGCTTCATTTTGCAGGACTTTTGGTTGACAGGAAAGTTGGGAAGGCCCTGCAAACTGCCCTGCCTGCAGTGTTTATGGCAGCTGCAGGTGTAGCAAGAGATGTGAGATCTGAGCTCCTTCCAGTTTTAATTTTTTCTTTTAGTCATGAATATTTTCGAGTGTTTATGAAAATTTGTCTGTCAAAATATTTTTATTTTCTTTCCTTATTTCTTTTGAACAACCTACACATTCATTGTTGGGAGAATTGGGAAATGTAGAAACTTCAATAATTGGAGGTAAGTATTTATTAGGGATCCAGGAATAAATTTGGTGGCTACTTGTGTTTGGAATGTACCCTCATGTTTCTGCTTATACATTAAGCAGATTGCTTCCTCTAAACAACACAGATAATATATTGCTATATTTCTAATCATTCATTCATCTGCATATCTATTATCTATCAGTTGTCATCTACTACCTGTCAAATTATGCAACAGATTTATATCAGATAACATTAGTTAAAGATAATGACATCCTGTCTGTTACACCAAGGTACCAGTGTATTTTTGAAGGAGAAAATACATCCTATTAAACAGGAGCTACAGAAGCTTAAACGTGTGCATCACAAGACTGGAGAGATAGTTCAGCGGCTGGAATACTTGTTGTGTATATGGAAGCCCTAAGTTTGATTCTGGTATGTCATGGTTCCACTGAGAAGAAACTTCAAATAGCTGAGTAGCATCAGATGTGGTCTACCCATATCAAACAAGCAAATAGCTGACTAAAGAAGTCTCTAGAAATCATGCTAGAAATGAATATGGAGCCATATGTAGTTTTATTTTTGGTGGTAAGTCTCCGACAGATCTTAAAGTAGACTTTGGACCTCCCATCTATATGGTTTTGAGAGTCAACGGTAAACTGTGAGGGCAGATTTACGTAGTCTCTCTTGAAACTTAACAGTAATTATTAAAGAAACAGCTTTGGACTGGAGCTATAGTACAATGGGGTAGAGAGCTTGCTTTCATGAAGCTGACACAACACCACATATTCCCACCCCCCCTCCTTACTTCCCTGGCATGGCCAGGAACGACCACTGAGTGCAGAGCCAGGAGTAAGTCTTGAGTACCCTTGGGTTGGGCCCCTTCTCCAAACAGAATTTTTTTTAAAAAAAGTAACAGCTTTTGAGCAGAGAATAAATGAAAGGTAGATGGAAGAACTACATACCAATTATCTTTGCAAGTTCTCTTAGTTGCCAGCTATAGAAGGTTTTAAATCTTCACTCCGAACCCTCTTTAGATATAGGGTAGATCCCAATGTATTCTGTAAAAGATGTGCTTCAGAAAGAGGTTGAAGTTGATTTTCATTTATTCAGTTACTTTTTCTTTTTCAAAGCCTTTAGTACTGCATCTCCCTTCTTGGTATACAACAATTTGAAATGACACCATTCTTTGCAAACAGTTGCATTAGAAGATGTGAGTCTAAAATTTCTGAAAACATTTCCAAGTTAAAAGTATTAAAAGAATGTTTTCTCATGAAAATCAACAGAACTATATGAGCATTTTTTTTTGAAAAGATTAACGAGTAGAGCCATATCTTTACATCTTAATAAGTAATATTAAATGTTGAAAGCCTACAGTTCATTGCCAGATGCTGGATCCCAGCAGTGCCCCATTATAGGTACACTTTGATATTAAAAAAAAATGACTGGGAAATATATTTTCAAATGTCTCTGAAGACTTTAAGTTAATGAGCAAGTAATTGAAAGTTAGGCCAATATAAATAGTGCCCCAGGAGGAAAATGAGAATAAAGAACATGATCTAAGATTTTTCTCTGTTAAAATGAGACCAGCTGAGCAAAGCAGAGCAAAGCCCTTGAGTGCAGATCCAAGGAAGGAGCTCTCATGGTTCCACTGAAATCTTTCGGAGCCACCTCCCTAGGCCTCTCATCTCCCCACCTTACCTCCTCCTTCTGAATACCTTAGGTCGACTTTCACTTAATCAAAGTCTTTAACAGTTTTAGTTTAGTGTGTTTAAATACTCTTCTTTCTTTGGTCTCTTTTTAACCACACTGGGCGATGCTCAGGGTCTACTCCTAGCTTTGCTCAGGACACCTTCCTGGCACTCTCAGGGGGCCATATGGGATGCTGGGGATCGAACTCAGGTCGAGCACATGCAAGGCAAGCACCCTACCCGCTGTTCTATCTCTTCAGCCCCATTTTAAATACTCTTTTTTTTTTTTTTAATCTCTGTGAAGTCTGGCTGAGGATTGTTACTTAAAAACCAAAGCAAGAGTCTACATATTTTTAAAACTTAAATTTTTCATTTCCTTTGATATCAATTCCTATTCATGCCATTCCTTTTTTTGGGGGGTGGGGCAAACATTGCTTGTTCAGGACTTACTTCTTTCGTGACTCAGTTATCACTCCTGGCTCTGAGCTCAAAGATCACTGAAAATGTTGGAGGATGAAACCTGGGCCAACTACCTGCAAGGCAAGCCCTTTAACCCTCTTTACAGCTCTCCTGTCACTCTTCTTTGATGGCCGAGGGGTGGGGGTATGTGTGGCTGTTCGTCAGTAGCTCTGTTTCATCTTCTTAACAATCTCAGAACAGCCCCAGGATGCATCTTTATTGTGTTCTATCATCAGTCCGTGTGCACAGTGGAGTATAGATTCCAATGCTCAGGCAAAGCTGCCAGAGTATTGACCTTTGAACAGCATCCAAGAACTTCCATTGTTTATTCAATGATTCGTCTTTATCAAGTTTTTCAAAAGCATGTGTTGGACTTTCACAATAGCAGAGAAGAGTTTTCTTTGCAATTTTGTTTAGTAATGACAGGAAAAGGTTTCAGTTGCCCTAAATTGGCATAGAAAGGGGAGAGCAGATGGACATCCAGACAGTCAGCACAGGCCTAGAATCTTGATACAAACCATTCAGCACAGTTCTTCGTTAAGGTAGAACTGAGTTTAGAGCCTGCAATTTAATAAGGGAAGAAGATGCTGTTGTGGTAGAGAGCAGGAGGACAATTAAGCTTTCTTAATATTATATTGTATGTTATATAAATATGGAGCACCATATGCTTACATTATATTATTCTTTTTTCAGTTTTATTGTTTTATTTTTATTTTTTGGACAAACCCAGCAGTGCTAAGTGTTTACTCCTGGCTCTGTGTTCAGGGGTCACTTCTGGTGGGAGTCACGTGACCATATGTGATACGAGGGATGAAACTGGGGTTGGCCATGTGCAAGTCAAGCACCTTACCTGCTATTCTATCTTGCAAGCCCTATCATATTTATCTTAGTCTTTCTCTTCCTCTGTGCTGCTATTTCAGTAGGCTACCCATGACAAAATGAATGAAGGAACATAAAAACAAAGGAGAGGTACACTGCCAACAGCTTGACTTCATGAGAAACCTTTGTGACTAGAATTAATTGTGGGCATATAGTGTATCTCATAGAACTCTTCTACTTTTACATTTCCTCAAGATTGAAATTTAGATGGTCAAAAGACACATGAAAAAGTGCGCTACATCATTAATCACCAGGGAGATACAAATACCACAGAGACTGAAACACATCACAATGAGCTAGAACAACCAAGGCTGGAACAGATGCAGGAAGAAAGGGACTCTCATTCACTGCTGGTGGCTGTGTCAAATGGTCCAGCCTCTGTGGAAAGCAATATGGATATTACTTAAAAAACTAGAAGTTGATCTGGGTGTCTTCCACTAGTATGTTAGGGGCCTTGGGCAGGACCAGCAAGCCATAGGCCCCCTGGGACTGAGATCCCCCACGCCAGACTGGTCTTGTGGCTATGTCTGGTAAATCAGGCCCTGGGGGAGGGTGGGGGAAAGAAATCCCTCTCCTATGCATACACAAACTACAGAGGCAGGGGCTGCACTCAAAAGACTCCACATGCCAGGACTTCTGGTGTCTTCCACTGGTATGTTGGGCCTCTGGGCAGGAAAGCTAGCCATAGGCCCCCCTGGCTGACCACTTAGTCCAGGGGACTGAGATCCCTCCACGCCAGACTGGTCTTCAGGGCCGGCCTGGTAAATCGGGTCCTGGGGAGAGGGTGGGGAAACAAACTCCTGTCGCATGCATGCTGGACCCCATTCAGGGGTTCTTCCTTACTAGTATTCATTTTCAAAAGCATGCCAGGCGCACGACTTGTATACTTTTTAACTTCACCCAAAAATGTTCTTAATTCTTGATTGTTTCTAGGAAAAAAAATGGAATGCTCTTGTATTGGAGGATAACATTCAAATAGGTCTCTAAAATCAGTGCATATGTAGACTTGACTTCCTATACTGTGGTCCTCTCTTACTGCCAAGCCTAATCCATAAAAAATTCAGCTGTACAATGTATATAGCCCTCTGACTTATTGTCCCCCTCACACCAGAGCCCCTTCTACTCCCTATCTCCCAATCCAGATTCGTTATCTTCCCCTTATTAACCCTCTTTACCCTCAGTTCTTAACTTGTTAGGCACCAAGACCAACCTCTTGCCCCAACAGATTCTGCCCTTTTGCACACCTCTACAAAGCTCATTATTACTCCTTAACTCTCTCACCCCCAACCATCAGTACCCCACATTTACTCTTTTTAACTTCAGTACTGCACAGTCCTAATCACAGACCAAAAGTTGTGCATTGGATTTAACAACTCCCAACTATTTCAAACAGACATCAAATGGACACACATGTCTTTTGAATATTTTATGTGTATTTTCTTTGACAGCTATAACTCTCTACTAAGTATCTTTTACAGTGATGATTCTACCCACTTTTTATCTTGTCTTCTCTTTGTGAGCTGTCCAATAAGGAATTTTGGTGAAAGAGTCCCTCAGTTTAATGCTTATGATTGAACATGTCGTGGGGATTGTTGGACTTGTTCTTACGGCCCCCATATGAGCCGATATTGCCACGTGGCATTGTTCCTTTGTTTTGCACAGGCACATTAAAATAGGAAAATACTATACATACCAAATACAGTTCTATATATAATAGAGATTGGAACACACAAATCTTGTAGTGCAATGGGACCTTACACCTGAACATTGATATAATGATCAGGCACAGGTCTCAGAAGAACGGGCATCCTCCATTCACCCCTGAACCAGGGAAGCTATCTACGAAAAATCCAAGACTTCTTTTTATAACAACACCTGAAGCAATCCTCTACCAGGGAAGTCCCTACTACTGCTACTGACATCTACCTGCTCAAAAGAGACTTCCTTTAACACGAAGAAGACTTGATAACAACAACGGCCTGCTTACAGGACAGGGCTCTCTGCATTGCCTTTTAATTGTGAAGTGAAATGAGAGGACGCTCCGCACCATCCTGACTGCCAATGTAGGATATGCAGATTCCAGGATCTTTAATACAGAAACATGATACCAACAACAGAGACTGTGTGAAAAATAAAAGTGTAATGGCACTACAGACATTGACTTGGATTGGACAATCTAGTTTGCCTGGAGCCTAGAGTTGGTCTTATGCAGGAAACTTCAGGTGGTAGGGTCTCCTTGTATTTAGGCCAAGGCTTTTCTTTTCCATGTCTTTCATATTTTGGTGGGCCTATGCAAACAATAACTGCCACTCTAACACCTTTTTTACTGTGCTCCTTTGACTCTAATCCTTAAGAAAAACAACCCACTTAAACTTTGAGGTTAATTTAAACTAATATGCATGTGCATGGACATATAAAAAAGTACTTTTGCCTTCAATGTTTAAGGAGTTACATAAGTTTTATGGCTTCAGATTGCTTTGTGTGTGCTGCTAGGAAATATTAGGTACTACAATCTGGGGACTTGTGGGACAAAGTAATTGTACATGGGTTTCTGTTTTATTTTTCTTAATGTTCGTTGGCTGAAAGCTCAAAGTTCAGATATCAGCAAGGGGATTTCTGAGAATTCTGTTTATGGGTGACTGTCTTTCCACTGTATCTTTACCTTTGTCCTCTTTCTTTGCATCTTTGTCTCATAATTAAAAATACAAATTCAAAAATATCTAGAAGTTGAACTTCCATATGACCCAGCAATTTGGGCTACTAGAAATATCTTTAGGAGCCCCCAAACACAATGCTCTCTGTACCCCTATGGTTATCACAAAACTATTCACAATAGTCAGAATCTGGAAGCAGCCCAAGTGCCCCAGAACAGATGTGGTATATCTTTACAATAGAATACTATGCAGCTGTTAGGGAAAATGAAGTCATGAAATTTGCATATATATGGATAGATATGGAGGGTATTAAGTTGAGGATAATGACTCAGAATTAGAGAGATAGACACAGAATGATTGCACTCATTTGTGGAATATAAGGGGGAAAAGATAGTATGGTAATAGTATGAAAGAAATAAAGGTAAGTGGCAGGAAGACCATGTCCTTCCCTGGTAAGAAGCTTACCACAAATAGTGGAACAGTGCAGTTAGGATATGAAGGGTCCAGTATGACAATGATAGTTGAAAATGGTCATTCTGGACAAGAAAGGAGACAAAGTGATAGGCATGATACTCTTCAGTAACAAGAATGCAAACCACAATGTCTAAAAAGTAAAGTGTGTGGAGGAAATAAGAGTGAGAGAGAGGGAGGAAGGGAGAGAAAGAAAGAAAAACAGAGATAGAAAGAGTGAAGAAGATGGTCTGACCCATATACAGGCAAACCCCATAATCCCCAGGGGGGAGGGCAGGAGGGAAATGGGGACATTGGTGGTAGGAAAATCTGCAATGGCGAAGAGTGTTGTACACTGCATGACTGAAATTCAATCGTGAATGGCATTGTATCTATAAGAAAAGAACACAACTCTATTATGAACAACTTTGTATTCACAGTGTTTAAATGTAGTGATTAAGAAAAAGGAAATGTTTTGCTTTTGCAGGTGCTTGCCTTTGGGAACAGGTATGTGAATTGGCTTCTCCAGGGACTGAGAGGGGAAAGGTAGTCTGGTGTAGAACTGCTTTGAGGTTGAACTGGGAGTGAACTTGCAAATATTTGACTGGGTGGCTACAACTCTATGGCATTCACAACTCTCTACATGCCAGCAGGTTAACTGTGCTTCCAGAATATCTGTTCTGCTTATGGTTTGTATGCTATGTTGGAAATGGATGCTTTCTTCCTAATGACATTTCTAGGCCAGAATAAAGACTGATTGAGGTGGCAGTCAATAGAATGTGCACTGCACATTGATTCAGTAGGATGAGAGAAACTGCAATGCTACAAGGTATTTGTAACATGTAAACATGTCATTGATTGTGAAAGTGGCAATTCCATTTTACTGGCTAGATATGAGTGCAACCCAAAGCATCTACAGTGACAAGCTTTAAATAGGGTTTAGTTCGTGACTTGACTGGCATACAGAGGTAGTACAGGAGTTAAGGTGCTTGCTTTTCGTTCTGCTTATCTTTTCTTATCTAGTTCCAATCCATTCACTGGCACTTATATATGGTTGTCCAAGCATTTCGTGGGTCATTTTGAGCAAGAGCTAGGACTAGATCCTGAATACTGCTGTGTGGCCTTAAAATAACATAAACTTAAAAAATTAAAGAGTTGACTTCAAAGAGTTAATAAAAAATCATTGTGAGTGGAAGTGGTTTATATCAATAGGGTAATATGGTGCAAATATGACATTTTTTTCTTCAGAGAAGGGAAATGTTTATTGGAGAGTAAAAGATGGCGAGACAAATATAAATCTCTTTGGAATTTTGTAAGATTAGGTCCTCATGTATAAAGTATTTTAGTGCCTGTTACACTCAAGTTTTCTTTGGCAGGGTTTCTGTGTGAGATAAAGATTTGACAACAGACTTTTTGAGAAATGAGAGAAAATCTAAGACAGGAAACCTCCAATGACACATATCACAAGGAAACATTCATGATAGTATGTGGTTGCTTGTGTTATATAATTTTTAAAAAAATATTTTCTAGTGATTTCTAATACTTTATAGTAGCCCTTGGTCCTCTGAAGAATAGGCCAGTAGTGGCTTGTAGGCAACGTATTTTTGGGGAATTGTCTTCAACTGTAAGCGTAGGAAAAGCTTGACCAAAAGCTAGCTGTTCAAGCTTTAGTAAGGTCACTGTACCTTGGAAAATGTAGTATATAGTAGCAGGAAGCCAGAGAATTAACCTTTTTGATTTGCTTTGGTGGCACATTCTTATTTTGTACTTAGAAATGATTATTTCCACTTTTCACACAGATTGCCTATTGTTGCCAGTTGTAAAATGTCTATTAGCATGTTTGATTGCTCTGTGCTATGTGAAATATGCCCTGATGGGAAAAGGCCTCATTGAGGTGTTTATTCTGTAAGTTGGAATGGTGTGAGCTGAGCTGAGCTGGTTTGGCTGGGAGGCAGTGTGATGAAAAATCTCTGGTGGAGAAGATTCGTTTCCCCTCCAGTATCTGTGGATAACAATCCCAATATGGTGACTTTCAGCTAAAGAGTGATTAAACATAAGCATAGGCTTGGCAGAAAAAGAAAAAATCAGCTGACCTTCACCTTTGGAATAATAAAAAGAATAGTCGTTGAGTGCTTAATTCTTGTTAAGTTTTCCTCAGTATTAACTCATAGAATCTTGAGAATCTAGTCTTTTTGAATGAGTAATGTTCTCCTTATGTTAAAAATCATTTTCAAAACCATACATTCATGATGGGTGGGGAGAGAAGAAATTCTCCAGTCTCTCTGTGTTCTTCAGTGACTAGTTGAGCAATCACATCGAATAGGTGGTGAAATGCACACAGAGGTATGAAGCTAAGAACCTAAAGCCCCATAACATTTTTGCCAGTACTAAATTACAGGAAAACTCTTGAAAGTAATTCAAAGCAAGTATAAAAGTATAAAAATTACAACATACAAAAATTTCTTGCTTAGACCTGGGGAATTTGACACTGGATGAAGATTTTGAATTCATGACAGAAATGAGAGTACTAGTTGAATCGGTGAGGTTAATGAGTTGAGACATGGGACAGGGCCATGGGCTTCAAGTGAGCAGGGGTACTCACTTGACAGAAAGTGATGTATATGATGATTAAATTTTCTTTAACTAGATGTTTTGCCTTTCAATTGTAGATGGGCTTCTCTCATGGAAGTGTCATTTCTGGGGGAAGAAAAAGCTGAATTCTAAGTCCACAGTCCCATTTTCAGTGTTCTGGGTAGTTAAGGGGGTGATACAAGTTTCTCTTTAACCCATAGGGCTTCAGTTAATGCATCTCAGAACAATCCACGTGCCAATGGGGACATGCCAATGGAAGGCCTAGCTGGACATCTTGGGGAGACCTATCCATCATAGTTATCATACAAATGTAAAATTGAGAGCTGGAGAAACAAGAGGTGCCAGCCAAGCTGGGTGTCATACCTAGCATCACATGATCCCCTGAGCATTGCCCAAAGCAATCTCCAAGAACAAAGCTAGGAGTAGCCTCTGAGCACCACTGATGGTGGCTCACACCACTTCCAACACCCAAAATAAAAGACATGCAAAATTTAACCTGGAGGTAAAGATTTATTATAGTCACCAATTGAAGAATCAGGGAGATGTTCCAACTGATTGCAAAAAAACATTATAGAGCAGAGATATTACTTTTCAAAAACAATTTTTATTTACCACTGATTTATTCTTTAAGGCAGTAGATAACCGTAGATCTTGTGGTGCCTTCCTAACATCAGAATGAAGACCTGTCCTCTTCAATTTTACTTCCATATCTCCTTTCTCTTTCACTTTAAAAACACACTTTTGGGAGGTTGTAAGTGTTTGTTGTTGATATTATTATTGCTATTTAACATTATTATATTATTATTATTATTATTATTAATTATTATTTTGCTGTGTATTGCCTGTTGTTGCTTGTGTTATTTTTATTACACACGTGATCAAAATCATTCCCTTAATAGTATTTCATTTTTTCTTAAACGCAGTCACCTTCCGTTGCTTGGAAAGGCATGCTTCAATCCCTTTTCAGCAACTGCGTGGAATTGTATAAGCACGGATACCACAAGTTCTTTTTCTAGCCTTCTATTTCTGTTTCTTTAGGTTGCTTGTGTTTTGGCTATTGTGAGTAATGCTGCCATGGTCATAAGTGTGCACATATCTTTTCAATGTTTTCATTTCAATCAGTAAATACTCTGGAGTGATGTTGTTAAATCATGAGTATTTAGCTTTTCATGTCTTAAGAAGACTTTATTATCATTTTTCACAGGGGCCACTGATTTACATTCCCATCAACAGTGTATAGACTTTCCTTTTCCTCCATACCCCCAGCAATACTTGTTTCTATCCTTTTATATGGGCCATTCACACAAGTGTAAAAGTGAAAACTCCTTATGGTTTTGACATGTATTTCCCTATTTATTAATTCATCCTTTTTTTAAAATTTCCTGGAAGTGTTGTCCTTCTTTGGAGAGTAACTGGTCTTTTCCCCATTATATCTGATGGGTTATTTGCTTTGTTGTTGTTGTTGTTGAGTATGTGAATTACGGCTATGTTTTGGTATCAAACACATTTGATATCAACACATTATTATAATACATTTGTGCTTTTTGTGTTTTTTTCTTTATGTGTAAAAAAACCTTTTAATTTAATGTGATCTATTTATTTTTGCCTAAGATTGCTTTGAAAGTTGAGTCTCAAAGTATATCTAATATGGAGGTTACAGAAAATGTTTCTATTTTCTTCTCTTTATTTTATGATTTTGGAGTCTCTTCTCTAAATCTTTAGATTCATTTGGAATTAATTTTTTATGTGGCATGAAATAATAATTTAATTTCAATTTTCTCCAGGTCTCTATTGAGTTTTTTCTAGCATCACTTGTTAAATAGGCTTTCTTTCTTTTCTCCATTGTTTGTCTGGTTCCCTTTGTCATAGTTAAATATTCTAAATACATAGACTTTTTATATTACACTATTTTGGTAAACCAGACTATTGGAAAGAACTACAAATGTTGGGCAACATGCTTTTTCTTCCCACTGTAGGATTAAGGAGTGAAATGAGTGTCTATAGAACTAGACAGAATTCTGCCTATCTGCAGAGAACAAACTTTTTGCATAGCTGCCAGTTATATATGATGTTATGGAGTTGTAAAATAGTTTCCTGGAGGAATATCCTTAATGCATATTTTTCATGGAAACACACAATTTCCCTTTTAGCCCTATTTTATAGGTGGTGAAGGTTTCAGCGAGTACAGAATTTTGAGCAGTTAATTCCTTTGTAGGAAAAGTCATTGTGTTTGATGGAGGAGGAGATACTTGCATTCACAGAAATCTAATACGGGAAGTAAGTGAAGTCACTGATGATGTCTGTCCTTCCAAAACCTTGGAAAAATAAGGTAAACTATGGAGTACAAAAGAGCAGGATATTGGCCATCAAACCCTGTTTGAAAAAACAGGGCAAAGGATACAGAAACATTACTGTTTGTGCCTCCCACAGACTTCCAGTAATGAAAACCTTCTACAAACGCACCATTCAATTAATAAATGCGCAAAGCTATACAAATGCTAGCTAGGGTCACATCCGTTTTTGTTTTATTCCCATTAGACTTGTCATATATGAACGCTTTAAAAAGAGGTGACACAGTTAAAGAATGAGGTGAGAAGAGACAGATCACCAGACAGCCAGCATATGCTTTGTACACAGGAGGCTCGGGTTTGATCCTGGCACTGCATGGTCTCCTGAGCATTTCTCCCAAAACAGAAAGAATTAGGTAAAAAAAAAAATAGGGCTTTGGGTTACTTTGCGCCTGCAAATTGGAAGCTTCTGGGTGTATGGGGCAGGTCTCCAGGCTCTCTGACTCATACAAATGAGAGTAAAGCATATAGTCTCATGTGTTCTGTGCATGGAATTACTTGGAAGGAAGTTGAAGCAGGCCGGAGACACATCAGGGGGCATTGCTCTCATGTCCCTGTAGTAGATTGTTCATTTGTAAAGCAGAAGCATGGTTGATGAGGATGGCTAAGAGGAAGGGCATCAATTAGAGGAACTATCAGGCCATGGCATCCAACTAGTCACAGTGAGCATTCAAACAGAATTAATCTTGTACGCCTCAATTTCTCCTCTCTGACCTCTGTAAAATGGCCTTGTAAAATCTGTAGGCCACAGGTTCAGATTGATTTCTCAACACTCAGTTTAATGTATTGTGAATCAGTTTCTAAACCCATCTTGATGGGATCAGCCTTGACTCTGATGGCAGTCTATGTATGTGATTTTGCAATGCAAGTGGGAAGTTTTATGTCCCTGAGGCAGCAAAGTGACTTCATGTGGAGGATAAACTGAAAGTAAAATTCCATTGTGTGAATCTAGAAAGCATGGCCAGTGGTAGCTTCAAGTACTGTCCATGTTATCTTCGTCTAACCACTTACGAGTCACTATGTAGTGGAATTAAAAAAATTGTTTTCTGGGTCCAGAGAGATAGTAATAGTAAGTGAGGTGCTTACCTTGTATGTGGTCAACCTAGGTTTGATCCTCAGCATCCCATATGGTTCCTTAAGCCTGCAAGGGGTGAGACTCCTTCTGGGTTCCAGTGCCATCTCTGTTCATCTGCCCTTTGGGGCCAGCCATATTCTTGTCAGGGAGGAAATAGGGAACCTCACACCTGAATTCCTTCCACCAAATGCAAACAGGGCTGACTTTTGGGTGTTTTCCCAGCCTCCTTCTGGGTTATTACTGAAACCTCCTTTCTATCAGTTTTTTTTCCCCCAAACTGAAGTCATTTCAATTTCTATCATAGACTTCCTGGCAGATTGCATTCAGCAATTTTTTCTCTTAGAAAATATGTAGCTGAACAAATCAATAAACTAGTAGGCAATTTTTTTTTTTACCACACTTAGCCAACCTTGCTAGTTTAGAAAATAACCTCTAAGAAGATACACCTTGGGGCCGGGCGGTGGCGCTGGAGGTAAGGTGCCTGCCTTACCTGCGCTAGCCTAGGAGACGGACCGCGGTTCGATCCCCCGGCGTCCCATATGGTCCCCCAAGCCAGGAGCGACTTCCGAGCGCATAGCCAGGAGTAACCCCTGAGCGTTACCGGGTGTGGCCCAAAAACCAAAAAAAAAAAAAAAAAAAAAAAGAGATACACCTTGAGTTTACATTTATAGAAACAATTCAATAGAATACTTTCTTAAACATCCTGATACTACAATACTTCAAACCACTAAATGCAAATCAATAAAAAAGCTAAAGAGACATCTACTGTGGGGGCTATGGAGAAAATCCTGGCAAATCTCCAAGTCCACTCAAATATCTGAACCTTATAGATGGAAATCTAAAACCAACACCTAATGGTTCAGCAGTGGAAATCAAGGGATTCACTAGCCTGCAAAATTAAGAAATCTATAGATGAACAATTCAACCAACTCAAAGAAGAACTCTTTCAGAAGATGAGAGAATCCATACAAATGGAACTGAAGAAATTAAAAAACATGTTAGCAAGTCATAATAAAATTACACACGTGGAGAATTGCATAGATGAACTTGAAGAAGAAATTACAAGCAAGAAGTGATAAAGGAGTCAAAAAAGAAAGGAGAGACAAAACCCTGGAAAAATGTAAGGAACTTATGAACAAATACAAGAGAAATAATCTCTGAATTATAGGAATTCCATAAGAGGAAGAAATTGGGAAAAGGGAAGAACAAGTAGTGAGGGAGATAATAACACAGAACTTTCCCACTTTGGGAAAGAGGTTTCTCTACAAATCCAAGAGGCAAAAAGAGAGCAAACAAAATAGACCTTAACAGAACAACACTAAGACATTTAGTCATCCAAATGTCAAAAAAAGGGGGGGGGGAGATAGATTCTTTAAAGCAGTAAGGGAGAAAAAACAACGTAAAGTATAAAGAAAACAACATAAAAATCAAACCAGATCTTCCATTTGAACAAACCAGGCAAGAACAGTGTGTAATATTCAAACTACTGAATGAAACTTTCAACCTAGAGGTCCACTACCAAGCAAAACTCTCATTTACATGGGAGGGAGGGTTAAAAACACACACACACACACACACACACACACACACACAACACACAAATTACAATATTTGTGCTATTCAAACTGACCCTAAATGAGCTACTCAAAGAGCAATTACACAAACCAAATTCCCAATTCTAAGAATAACAATGACCCTACACAATATATTACCACTACAGCCCTTTCTGTCAAAAATTTCCTTAAATGTCAATGGATTAAACTTTCTCGTTAAGAACAGATACAGCTGTTTAGATTGAGCAGGAATCAAATCACTGCTCTATATAAATGTCTATAATAATGTTCTAATGCTTTATAGATATAATAATGTTCTAATACTTTTATCCACATAAATGGTCACAGAGTGCATTTTGGAAGCATGGACTCCCACTATAGTGTTTGCTATAAATAGTTTTAATGTCTGAATTTTACATTTCTATAACTCCTTGATCATTTGTCCAATGGTGCTTGGAGACAGAGGTTGGCCACTCCAGTTGCAATGCTATACTATATTAGACTCAGAGGATAGAGCTTCATCATGATAGTGTCACAACAAAAATTCTAATATATACATTTTCTACTTGATTATGTCTGATAATAAATTTTAATGTTTATGTCCACAGGTAGCAGTAGAATTGCAATTGCATGCCATAAACCCCTGTTACAGAGCTCATTCATTGAATTGTTAGTGTAATTTGTTTTCAATGGTAGGCAGTTTAACATTATACCATAATGATCATAATTTTAGAGTATTTTTAGGAAGGGAAACTGGATGCTCAAGACTCGCTAGACAATATTTTATGGTATGGACTCCTCTTACAGTGCTTATTACCATATCACTTATTATAAGAATGTTCTAAACCTACTCTAACTCACAAAGCCTTTCTTTAGTAAAGTTTACCCTCAGCAATCATAATTAGCTAGAAAATGGAAAAATCTTTCTATCTGATTTGCTGGCTTTATATTTTTCCTCTTTTTTAAAAATTATTTATTTAAGAAAATGTATTACATTGCTGATATAATTGATCAAAATACATTTGTTTCAGGATGACATAAGCAAAGTTTATTAAGAAATAGAAAGAGAATAGAGAATTTAAAAAATGTGAAAAAAGGGGAGATAGCTCATTAGCAGTTATATTTGTGAAAATTATTGTATCACCAATAAAGTTATTAATGCAATAGCCAAAGGTTTAGTATGCTCCAATTTTTTCTCCCATCTTTATAGATGGGAAATACAGTAAAAAAAAAAAAGTGTGTGTGTGTGTGTCAATTGTCGTTTGCGTAGGCACAGCAAAATACAAAAGAAATGGGAAATAAACACCTTTGGCCTAAAAAATAGGGAGATCTTACCCCGGAAGAACTTATGGAATAACCAACTCAAGGCTCCAGGCATGTTTAGTTGTCCAACCCCTAGTCATACGCCATGGTCATCTCTTTAGTCTCAGAGTTGTTGCTGTCTGGTTTGTAGTTATAGAACCTGGTTTTTTGTACAGGTCCTGTGTCGAAGACTGGGTGGGTGTGTAGTGTCTTCTGGTTCCAATTCTTCATCAATCTCCACCAGAACATTGCAGAGAATCCTGCTCTAAAAGCAGACTATTGCTGTTGCCTGGTTGTCAGGGTGATATAAGAACTGTTTGTGGAGTAAGTCAGTGCCATGGCAGTAGTAGAGCTTTCCTTGGTAGAATTTATGTTCCTGGTGCTGGTGTGGGAAACCATATTTGGTTTTTTTTTTAACCAGGTTATTTTTTTTATTTAAACAACTTTATTACATACATGATTGTGTTTGGGATTCAGTCATGTAAAGAACACCACTCATCACCAGTGCAACATTCCCATCACCAATGTCCCAAATCTCCCACCTCCCCACCCAACCCCTGCCTGTATTCTAGACAGGCTTTCTATTTTTCTCGTACATTCTCATTATTAGGGTAGTTCAAAACGTAGTTATTTCTCCAACTAAACTCATCCCTGTTCGTGGTGAGCTTCATGAGGTGAGCTGTAACTTCCAGCTCTTTTTTCTTTTGTGTCTGAAAGTTATTATTGCAAGAATGTCTCTCATTTTTCTTAAAACCAATAGATGAGTGAGACAATTCTGTGTCTTTCTCTCTCTCTTTGACTTATTTCACTCAGCATAATAGATTCCATGTACATCCATATATAGAAAAATTTCATGACTTCATCTCTCCTGACAGCTGCATAATATTCCATTGTGTATATATACCACAGTTTCTTTAGCCATTCATCTGTTGAAGGGTATCTTGGTTGTTTTCAGAGTCTTGCTATGGTAAATAGTGAAGCAATGAATATAGGTGTAAGGAAGGGATTTTTGTATTGTATTTTTGTGTTCCTAGGGTATATTCCTAGGTGTGGTATAGCTGGGCCGTACAGGAGCTCAATTTCCAGTTTTTGGAGGAATCTCCATATTGCTTTCCATAAAGGTTAAACTAGACGGCATTCCCACCAGCAGTGGATAAGAGTTCCTTTCTCTCCACATCCCCTCCAACACTGCTTGATCTCATTCTTTGTGATGTGTGCCAATCTCTGGGGTGTGAGGTGGTACCTCATAGTTGTTTTGATTTGCATCTCCCTGATGATTAGTGATGTGGAGCATTTTTTCATGTGTCTTTTGGCCATTTGTATTTCTTCTTTGTCAAAGTGTCTGTCCATTTCTTCTCCCCATATTTTGATGGGATTAGATGTTTTTTCTTGTAAAGTTCTGTCAGTGCCTTGTATATTTTGGAGATTATCTCCTTATCTGATGGGTATTGGGTGAATAGTATCTCCCACTCAGTGGGGGGCTCTTGTATCCTGGGCGCTATTTCTTTTGAGGTGCAGAAGCTTCTCAGCTTAATATATTCCCATCTGTCAATCTCTGCTTTCACTTGCTTGGAGAGTGCAGTTTCCTTCTTGAAGATGCCTTTAGTCTCAATGTCCTGGAGTGTTTTACCTATGTGTTGTTTTATATATCTTATGATTTCGGGTCTGACATCAAGGTCTTTTATCCATTTGGATTTTACATGAGGTTAACTGGGGGTCTAAGTTCAATTTTTGCAAGTGCTAGCCAGTTGTGCCAACACCACTTGTTGAAGAGGCTTTCCCTGCTCCATTTACGATTTCTTGCTCCTTTATCAAAAATTTGGTGATTGTATGTCTGTGGAACATTCTCTGAGTATTCAAGCCTATTCCACTTATCTGAGGGCCTGTCTTTATTCCAATACGTTGCTGTTTTGATAACTATTGCTTTGTAGTACAGTTTAAAGTTGGGGAAAGTAATTCCTCCCATATTCTTTTTCCCAATGATTGCCCAAGCTATTCTAGGGTGTTTATTGTTCCAAATGAATTTCAAAAGTGCCTGATCCACTTCTTTGAAGAATGTCATGGGTATCTTTAGAGGGATCGCATTAAATCTGTATAATGCTTTGGGGAGTATTGCCATTTTAATGATGTTAATCCTGCCAATCCATGAGCAGGGTATGTGCTTCCATTTCTGCGTATACTCTCTTATTTCTAGGAGAAGAGCTTTATAGTTTTGTTTGTATAGGTCCTTCACATTTTTAGTCAAGTTGATTCCAAGATATTTGAGTTTGTGTGGCACTATTGTGAATGGAGTTGTTTTTTTAATGTCCATTTCTTCCTTATTACTATTGGTGTATAGAAAGGCCATTGATTTCTGTGTGTTACTTTTGTAGCCTGCCACCTTGCTATATGAGTCTGTTGTTTCTAGAAGCTTTTTCGTAGAGACTTTAGGGTTTTCTAAGTAGAGTATCATATCATCTGCAAACAGTGAGAGCTTGACTTCCTCCTTTTCTATCTGGATTCCCTTGATATCTTTTTCTTGCCTAATTGCTATAGTGAGTACTTCCAGTGCTATGTTGAATAGGAGTGGTGAGAGAGGACAGCCTTGTCTTGTGCCAGAATTTAGAGGGAAGGCTTTTAGTTTTTCACAATTGAGAATAATATTTGCCACAGGCTTGTGATAGATGGCCTTAACTATATTGAGAAAGGTTCCTTCCATTCCCATCTTGCTGAGAGTTTTGATCAAGAATGGGTGTTGGACCTTATCAAATGCTTTCTCTGCATCTATTGATATGATCATGTGGTTTTTATTTTTCTTGTTGATGTTGTGTGCTATTTTGATAGATTTACGGATGTTAAACCAGTCTTGCGTTCCTGGGATGAAACCTACTTGATCGTAGTGAATGATCTTCTTAGTGAGGCATTGAATTCTATTTGCCAGGATTTTGTTGAGGATCTTTGCATCTGTATTCATCAGCAATATTAGTCTGTAATTTTCTTTTTTGGTAGCATCTCTGTCTGATTTAGGTATCAATGTGATGTTGGCTTCATAAAAGCTATTTGGAAGTGTTCCTGTTTTTTCAGTTTCATGAAAGAGTTTTGCAGGATCGGTAGTAGTTCCTCTTGAAAGGTTTGAAAGAATTCATTAGTAAATCCATCTGGGTCTGGGCTTTTGTTTTTGGGCAGACATTTGATTACTGTATTAATTTCCTCAGTAGTGATGGGTGTTTTTAGATATGCTACATCCTCTTCATTCAACCGTGGAAGATTATAAGAGACCAAAAATTTATCCATTTCTTCCAGGTTTTCATTTTTAGTGGTGTAGAGTTTCTCAAAGTAGTTTCTGATTACCCTTTGGATCTCTACCATATCAGTAGTGGTCTCTCCTTTTTCATTCCTGATACGAATTATCAAGTCTCTCACTCTCTTTTTCTTTGTTAGTTTTGCCAATGGTCTATCAATGTTGTTTATTTTTTTAAAGAACCAACTTCTGCTTTCATTGATTTTTTGGATTGTTTTTCGGGTTTCCACTTCATTGATTTCTGCTCTCAGCTTTGTTATTTCCTTCTGTCTCCCTATTTTTGGGTTCTTTTGTTGAATACTTTCTAATTCTCTGAGCTGTGTCATTAAGTTATTCAGGTATGCCCTTCTTTTTTTCCTGGTGTGTGCTTGCAAAGCTATAAATTTTCCTCTCATTACTGCTTTTGCTGTGCCCCATAGGGTCTGATAGTTTGTGTCTCTATGTTCATTTGTGTCCAGGAAGTTTTGATTTTTTCTTTGATTTCATCTCAGACCCACTGGTTATTCAGTATGAGGCTGTTTAATTTCCCAGTGTTAAAGTTTTTCTTCTGTGTCCCTTTGGAATTCACATATAATTTCAGGGCCTTTTGGTCAGCGAAGTTAGCCTGCAAAATTCCTATCCTCTTGATATTATGGAGAAATGTTTTATGTGCTAGCATGTAGTCTATCCTGGAGAATGTCCCATGTACATTAGAGAAGAATGTGTATCCAGGCTTCTGGGGGTGGAGTGTCCTGTATATATCTACTAGTCCTCTTTCTTCCATTTCTCTTTTCAGGTTTAGTATATTCTTGTTGAGTTTCAGTCTGGTTGACCTGTCATGTATTGACAATGTCGTGTTGAGGTCTCCCACAATTATTGTGTTGTTATTGATATTTTTCAGATTTGTCAACAATTTTATTAAATATTTTGCTGGCTCCTCATTCAGTGCATATATGTTTAGGAGAGTGATTTCTTCCTGCTCTACAGATCCTTTGATTAATTTAAAATGTCCATCTTTGTCCCTTACAACTTTCCTAAGTATAAAGTTTGCACCATATGATATTAGTATGGCCACTCCAGCTTTTTTATGGGTGTTGTTTGCTTGGATGATTTTCCTCCAGCCTTTTATTTTGAGTCTATTTTTGTTCTGACTATTCAGGTGCATTTCTTGTAGGCAGCAGAAGGTTGGATTGAGTTTTTTTTAATCCATTTAGCCACTCTGTGTCTCTTAACTGGTGCATTTAGTCCATTGACATTGAGAAAAAGAATTGTTCTGGGAGTTAGTGCCATCTTTATATCGAAGTTTGGTGTGTCTGTTGGTCAGTCTTGTCTTAAAGTGGGCCGTTCAGTTTTTCTTTTAAGAATGGTTTTGAGTCTGTAAAGTTTCTGAGCTGTTGTTTGTCTGTCCATGTCTGTCCATGTATTGTTCCTTCAAACCTGAAATTGAGTTTTGCTGGGTGAAGTATTCTAGGCGAAGCAGTTATTTTATTGACTTTTGTCACTATGTCCCACCACTGCCTTCTGGCCTTGAGTGTCTCTGGTGACAGGTCTGCAGTAAATCTCAAGGATGTCCCTTGAATGTAATTTCTGTTTTCGATCTTGCTACTTTCAGAATTCTGTCTCTATCTGTGAGATTCGTCATTGTGACTAGGATGTGTCTTGCGGTGTTTTTTCTGGGGACTCTTGTAGTTGGTACTCTTCAGGCATGCAGGTATAGATCGTATGTATTCTTTAGCTCTGGTAGTTTCTCCCCCCTTTTTTTTGGGTCACACCTTGCAGTGCTCAGAGGTTATTCCTGGCTGTCTGCTCAGAAATAGCTCCTGGCAGGCATGGGGGACCATATAGGACACCGGGATTTGAATGAAGCACCTTTAGTTCTGGATCGGCTGCTTGCAAGGCAAACGCTGCTGTGCTATCTGTCCTGGCCTGGTAGTTTCTCTTTAATGATGTTCTTGACCATTGATTCTTCCTGGAGATTTTCTTCCTGGATCTCTGGGACTCCAATGATTCTTAAGTTGTTTCTGTTGAGCTTATAGTTTTCTATTTTCATCTGTTCCCATTCTTTGACTAATTTTTCCATTGTTTGATCATTTGCTTTAAGGTTTTTTTCCTATTTCTTCTGCTGTATGGAATTGTTATTTATCTCATCTTCCAGTGTACTAATTCTATCCTCAGCTGCTGTTAACCCATTTGAAAGCTCAACCATGTTTTTCTTTAGTTCATCTACTGAGTTTTTCAGACATGATAGTTGATCTGAAATTTCAGTTTGGAGTTTTCTCATTTCTATCTTCACATTCTCTTGATTTTTATTAGTGTTCTCTTCTATACTTCCTTTGAGTTCTTTGAACATCTTCCATATTGCGACTCTAAACTCCTTATCCTAAAGAGACTGACTAGTTGGTTGGTCATGTTCAAGTCATCAGAGTTGCCATTATCATTCTCTATGTCTGGCATTGGCCTGCGTTTTTTCCCATTGTCACACTTGTATTGTGATTTTTATTCTACGTGTTGTGGTTGTATTCATTGGCTAAATGATGTGCAAGGCTGAGCTCCTCTGGGTCCTCCCTTTCTGGGCTTGTAAACTCACCTCCAGGGAAGGCTTCAGGGAATGCGAGCTGTCCGCAGATGAGCCACACACAGGATGAAATCAGGCCGAGAATGCAGCACAGCACAGAAGACAGGAAGTTAGGGTTGCTGGCATCTGAATTCCCAGAAATCCTTTATAACTTTAATGCTAGTCTGAAATGGCTATTCCCCTTATATAACTGGGGCTTCCATCCTCTTACTGACAAAGGCAAAAGAGCTTGAACCCTTCAAAACCTTCACTGTGGTCTCCAGGGTCACCCAGAAAATTGACATTCACCTCTGAAGCAGGTAGAATCACTGGCCTGAACGCTGATGAAATCCAGTCTCAGGCAGCTGAAAACAACATGACTCAAGATGGCTTTTGCACCTTTCTGACTCCTGGAAGAAACCAGCAGGAATCAGTTTGTGTATGTCCCGACCCACCTCTGAAGCAGGCAGGATCGCTGGCAGGAACACAGATGAAATCCAGTCTCAGGCAACTTTGAAGCAGGCAGGATCACCAGCAGGAACGCTGATGAAATCCAGTTTCCGGCAGCTCGGGAAACCGTATTTGTTTCCGTAGGTGGTATCCTTGGTTCAGGAGTGAATAGGTAATGTAGAATCAACTGGAGTCTAAGTCATGTCATTATGCCAAGTGGCTAGGGTGTAAGGTCCCACTGCAATATAAAAATTTTTGTGTTCCCATTTCTATCAGATAAGAACTCGTTTGCAATAGTTATCTTTTCCCATTTTGATGTGCCTATGCAAAATGGGACAGTGTCAGAGGAATTTACTAGTGCATATGTGTGGCCGTGGTGTCATGACCAACAGTCACCAGACAGTTTGTTTACATAAACTCTGAACAGAGATTTGTCTACTAGTATACTGTAGTATACTAGTATATATATGTATATAATATAGTATATATATTGTAGTATATATATACTAGTATACTACTAGTATATTGAATGGAACCCAAGAATAGGGGAAATTGTTGCGACCTGAAGTTATTAGATAATAGTTATGCCTATGAAAGGGGTGTATCTAAAAGAAATATTCAAAGGAAATTTATATGTCCTCTTTAACTCTTTTGACATAGACAGGGAATGGGTAAGATCCGGCGTGCAGCTTCAAGCTGTGGTTTGGTTTCGTGCAGTCTAGGAAGGATGGTTTTATATTTTTTTAAGCATTCTGTCCATTTTACCAGGGTCAGCTTTACAACCCTTGGATTGAGGATTGATCCTCAGTGTCTGTCTATGTGTGCACATGAGTAGATGTGTTGGCCACCTCAACGTCTGTTTAACGTCCATCTGTAATATACATTATGTCTGTCTATATTGTATAATGTCATTCCATTTGTCATATAAAATCCCTTCTTCCCCCTTTGCTTACCACCTTACGAATTCTTTTCTAGCCCTTCACTCTCTCGTACCCCCATCTCCCCATTTATCCCTTTTTACCTGTAGCCATTAACTCCTCAGGAAAAGGAACATTCCCAGAACACCAGCCAGCTTTCAATCAGCTCCCAAAGTGAAAAGATAGATTCTCAGCCTAAAAAGAAGCTGCCACTCCCTTCTCTGCTGATTTGCTCTAGGTGGCCCCTTTTCCTCTACCCCCCTTTGCTGTGGACTGTTGCTAGCTACCAGATTTGTTTTTGAGAAGCTCCCAACTTGAGAACATTTTCTGATATGTGATTGCTGGGAGCTTTTTTTATACTCCACAAGTTCAAATCACAGGGTAAAGCTGTGCTCCGAATTTTATTCCCCCCCAGACTATTTCAGAAGACTAAAAAGGGAAATGTATATCTCTTTTGAATATTTCTTTAGATGTATTCCCTTAATAGGTATATTCCTTATTGCCTATATTCTTATGTAGTGGCAATTTCCTCTATTTTGGGGGATCTATTTAGTAGGGAATTCTAGTAGATAAGTTTCTTTAGTGTTCTGAGTTCATGTTAGAACTAGGTTATAGGGATTGTTTAGCCTGTTATTTTTTGTTTGTTTTTGGGCCACACCCTGTGATGCTCTGGGATAACTCCTGGCTATGTGCTGAGATATTGCTCCTGGCTTGGGGGACCATATGGGACACCGGGGGATTGAATTACAGTCCGTTCTAAGTCAGACGTGTTCAAGGTAAACACCTTAACGCTGTACCACTGCTCCAGTTCCTTAGCTTGATATCATTTTATAATCCCCATATGCACTAGTAGTACCATGTGGCATTGTTCCCTAATGCATAGGCACATTAAAAGGGGAAAATCTAACATGTGCAAACAAGTTCTTATCTAGTAAGATAAGAACACATAAATTTTGGTGTTTGAATCACACCTGGAAGTGTTCAGGGGTTACTCCTGGCTCAATGCTCAGAAATCACTCCTGGCAGGCTCGGGGGACCCTATGGGATGCTGAGATTTAAACCAGTCCTTCTGCCTGCATGTAAGGCAAATGCCCTACCTCCATGTTATCTCTCCAGCCCCCAGGAACACATACTTTTTATATTGCAGTGGTGCTTACATTCGTTCAGGATGTCATAGTGACTTGGTTTAGGCTTCAGAAGATTGGACAATGATCATTCATCTTGGATCCCATCTATGGAAAGAACACTGTTTTCTACACCAGTGCCAGGAATTGGACTTCTACTAGGGAAGGCCCTACTGCTGCTCTGGCATCGACTTCCTCCAGAGTGGGTTCATATGACACCCTGACGACTTGGTAACAGCAACAACCTGTTTTCAGGGCAGGGTTCTCTGCATCGCCACCTAGGGGTGTCACCCTGACTTTGACATAGGATCTGTAGAGAAACCAGGATCTCTACCTACAGAAACCTGACAGCAACAACCGTGATTGTGATGTGCTTTTACTGGGACCACAGAGAAAGATTTTGGGGTTAGGCAACTTAGTATGCTTGGAGCCTGGAATTGGTATTGTGCCAGGATACTTCATGGGTAAGGTCTCTCTGTTTTTTAGGCTAAAGGTTTTTCCTTTCTATTTTCCCCCTATTTTGCTGTGCCTATGCAAACAACAATAACTGCCACACACACACACACACACACACACACACACACACACACACACACACACACCTACCTTTTTTATTGTGTTTTTATCTCTTATCTTAAATGAAAATCGCTTACCAAACCTTCTGTGATTGTATTAATGACTTTATTAGGATATAACTATTTTCACAAGTAAACTTACTACTGAGCTTTTTTCTTTCTTTTTTCTATTCTTTCATTTTATTTTTTAGATTTTCTTTCTATTTTCTTTCTATTTTTCTATAACTTTGCTTTTCCTTATCTTGAAACAAATGTATTATGATCAGTTATGTCAACTATGTGATGCATTTTTTTAAACAAAAAATTAAATAAAAAAAGCCTGCTAGAGGTTATTTCTGAGTGCAAAGCAAGAAGTAACCTCTGAGCACCACTGGAGTGGCTCAAAAGAAAAAAGTAGATAATATAATAATAGGAAGTTCTCTACTCCTGATATTCTGAAATAGGGAATTAAGATAAAGATAATATTCATTTTATTTTCTCAGAGAAAATTTTTAATTATTTGTAGTGTTCACTGACTTATTCATTCAATATTTATTAATGGAAATTTATGTACTAGGTACTACCTACATTTCCTGAAGAAATGTTCCAGCCATTGTGCTCCATTAGTTTTCAATTTTAAAAAATGATTTGAATAATAGAAATAGCTAATTTCCAATATATACAATTTTTCAGATGTTGGTAAAATCATTAAATCTCATTAGTAAATAGACAATTGAAGGTAAAATAAGAGTTTTTTTTACTTCCTTTATTATTCATCAATTATTCAAAGTTATCAATAGAAGCAATCATTGATTAAATTATAGAATCCTTATCAAGGAAAATTTTGTGTTTGTTAATATTTAATATACTTAGAGTCATGAAAGAATGGATTGTTTTCTGTGATATTTGTCATAGAAAAATCTGTAAATAAAAAAAATTATAACTATAAAGACAGCTTCAAATCATCACATAAACTAACTGATAATTCAGATTTAGAAATGTTCTGTTCCTCTGAAAAAGAACTAGGTATATATGCAGAATTATTTGAATAGTAAAATATGCTCCAGTTTAAACTAATATGGATGCATATTATATTGCATTTATATTTAAGTGTTTCTAGCTGGATATTTAATTCTTTGGTTTTTTGGGGGGCACACCCGGTGATGCTCAGGGGTTATTCCTGGTTATGTGGTCAGAAATTACTTCTGGCTTGGGAGACTATATGGGATGCCAGGGGGATCAAACTGTGATCTATCCTAGGTTAGTTAGTGTGTGTAAGGCAAATGCTCTACTGCTTGTGCCACCACTCTGGCCCACATATGTAATTCTTAAAATATGTATATTTCTGACTTATTAGTGTTTCTGCTTTGTGTCTAGAACATGTGGGCTGGGGAGATGACTGATGAGGTGGGAGTTATTTATGTGCATTGTTCTTATCAAATTTAATTAAAATCCAGTTAATTTTGGACTGGAGAGATTGCATGGAGGTAAGGCATTTGCCTTTCATGCAGAAGGTCATTGATTCAAATCCTGGCATTCCATATGGTCCCCAGAGCCTGCCAGGAGCGATTTCTGAGCATGGAGCCAGGAGTAACCCCTGAGCACTGCCGGTGTGAGCCAAAAAACAAAAAAAAAATTCTAGTTAATTTATAAATTAGAAGGAAAAATACAGAGCAATGAGTATTCCTAGTCATAGCAAATTCCTATTACAGTCAATTTATTACCATTTTTATCAAAAGGATTTATTTTTCTCCTTTCCTCTCTCAGTTGATATTCTTTTGATGCCCTGGGGTCAAGCTCTGGGGTATGCTTGGTTGTGGTGCCTTCACACTTTAGTGATGGTCCTCCAATTTGTAGGGATTGCACACTTGCTCAGTTGCCCCAAATGTTCTGGATTTAAAGGGTCACACTCTTTAGTAATGGGATTTGTGCACATTCTGATGGTAGTGCTTTCTATTCCTTACTGTGGTGCTCACAGAATGTGAGGTTGCATCTCTGGCTGCATAACTCACACATCTTTTGTGTTTCAGTGCTCATTTAGGGCCATGTCTTTCAGTTGGAGTGTTCACATACACTTGGCTGGTGTGTGCCCAGAAATCACTTCCAGTAATGCAGGTTTTAGGCAGCGGAATTGCTAACCTGGAGTTGAAGAATCACATTGGGCAATGTCTGGCACTGGGGACTGAACTCATGGGCTTCTGCTTGAAATGCCCTTGCTTTAGCCACAGAACTCTCTCCTAGCTCCAAGGTTTTTAAGTTTTGATGCAATTATTCTTTTTTATGCGCATATGTAGTTGAATTACTTAGAATTCTTATGTTTTTGCAAGAGTATGTCAAATAGTTCTGGAAATATCTGCATTTTGATCTGCAGTAGCCACATATGATTTTTTAACTCATAGGAATGAAAGTCATATACATTGAACAGAGACTTTTTTTTCTCAGTTTGTCTAGTTCTGTTTGTAGTGTTGGGCAGTCACATATGGTTCAGGGCAACTGAAATCGATAAAATAGAAAGAGAACATTTTCATCATCCCAAGACTTTATTTTATTTTGGCCTAAACAATTTCATCTTTCAAGTTTTCTTCCATCTTTTGGAACTGTGAAAACCAAAGAGATATTAATTCTATCTGATGAAAGGAAAAAAAATCTATGTATTTATTTTTCTCATAATCTCACAATTTTAAAGTGCTGCCAAGATAAAAAAAAATTCTTTATTTTGAAAACCAGAGACGCATTAACTCTAATGAAAGGAAAAAATTTACTTTTCGCATTATCTCACATTTCTAAAGTGGTGCCAAAATAAAAAGTCCTCCCATCCCCTGTCTCTAATCCTTGAAGAATTGAGCATTTAAAGAGGCTTCAATTCTCTCTGCTATTTGAGTTTAATGTATCTTTAAAGTTGCCTCAGTCTTGTTAGGGAGAAGAGCTCTGAAATCCATTTTGCCAGGGACCAGATGAAACAGTAAGAGCCTGTGTCCAGGATGGAGTTAGACTCTCCTGGAACTTCACAAATACCATAAAGAGCCAATCTCTGGCTTGAAGAGATTAACTGCCTGTGTTCCTCAGGCTCATAGTAGAGAGGATTCCCATTCACCCTTGAATTGCTTCCTTTGTTCTTTGCCATGAAGCATTGTGTTTGTTTTCTAGTATGCTTTCTAGAAGCTACTGTTATGATGTGCTGTAACTCTTCTAGGCACAAGATTTTTGAAAATTCTTAGATAATTCTCATCAACTGGAAGAGTGTCAGTGGGGTCATAGGTAGACACATGATATTCCTACATGACAGAGATGGTAAAGTCAAGCAATGCCACTTCACTCTCAGGGATGTGGAGGCCCTTGGAACTGTTGCAGTTCCTACCTGATTGAGGGTTAATGGAACCATTAAGTGAGAAGAGTTGTTTTCTGGAAATACCAAGAAAGACACCACCAGAGGTCTGGAGTTTTTTCAAATCTGGGAAAAATACGGGAAAACTCTAGACTCATCCACCTCCATACATTGCATGCCTGCCTGCCAGGCACCCCCCCCCCCCTGCCATCCCTCCTGCTGGTATCCACTGGAGCCCTGTTCTACAGGAGGCTGAAAATGTAGTTTCTGATTTTTCTACACCAGAGGAATCTTAGGAGTAAAGACACAGGGTAGAAATGGCAAAGGTAGTCTGGGGATTACTGGGGGTGGGTGAGATTTATCAAACTCATTTTGAGATCAGCATTGGCGAGAGGTTAATATCTATCTCCTCCCATTCATGAGCCCCCACCCCTCTTTTCTGAAAGGCCATGCAGGCAAGTTTGGTTCTGAATGATGAGGCTGCTGCTATAAATTCAATTTTATAGAATACAATGGCCGGAAACTAGTCAATAATCCTATCTTTAGGAATTCCAGTAGCTGCAGTATCAGAGATCAACTCATTGAACTGCACATGGTCTCTGAGACAGAGACAGACACCTAAGTGAACCATGAATCCTGTTATCAGTGAGGGGAAAGTTTCATCTTCCACAGAGAAGGAAATGGTGACAAAGGAAACATACATTTGTTTCTGCATTGTTAAAAAACTGGCTAGAAATGGGTATAACTACTGTCATGGCAAATACAAGACACTCAAAGCACATACTAGATTACTTGCAATTCTTCTAAAGTTTACAAAAAATATATATCAAGTGTGGACATTTTAAAATTTTTTTATTGTGGCCAAAGTGATGTACAAATCTTTCACAGTAATATTTAAGGTACATAATGATAATGAATAAGGGGAATTCCCACCAACAGTGTTGTCCTCCCTCCATCCCTTTTCCCAGCATGCATCCCACTTCTCCCTCATTTCCCCTTCAGGATGCCAGCATAACTGATTTCCACTTGTATAGCTGGTTGTACATTGGGTATTGATTCTGTTGTCGTTGACTTTTTCAAGTCTGATAATTTTTCATTTCCACTAAATGTTCATATGACAGTCTAGTCCTGGTATCATCCATTTCCTCCCCTCAAATTATGAGGCTGAGCAAGATGATTTCAGTAATGTAGTTCTGTTGGAAGTATAAGAGATGAAAAGTGCAAGAAAAATAAACCTAGGAGGAATTGTTTAGGTGTTATAAATATCAATTTAGAAGAATAAATGGGAAAAAGGTAACAATACAAGACACACACACAAAAAACAAACAAAGCCATAACAACAATATGCAAAAATTAGCAAAGAAAGTACATACAAAAACCCAAACCAGCAACTACAAAAGACAAGCAAAAAAAAAAAAAACAAAAAAACAAAAACAAAAACCCTACAAATACCAACATATACAAAAGAAAAAAAAAAAAGGATAAAATAACAACAAAACCAAAACCAAAAAAACAAAATAAAACAAAACAAAAAACAGTAAAAAACCAAACCAGCCACTACTTAAAAAAGATTGTTTTTTTCTTCTTCTTCTTCTCTTCTTTTCTCTTCTTCTTCTCTTTTCTTCTTCTTCTTCTTCTTCTCTTCTTCTTCTTCTTCTTCTTCTTCTTCTTCTTTTCTTTCTTCTTCTTCTTTCTTCTTCTTCTTCTTCTTCTTCTTCTTCTTCTTCTTCTTCTTCTTCTTCTTCTTCTTCTTCTTCTTCTTTTCTTCTTCTTCTTCTTCTTCTTCTTTCTTCTTTTTTCTTCTTCTCTTCTTTTCTTCTTCTTTTCTTCTTCTTCTTCTTCTTCTTCTCTTCTTCTTTCTTCTTCTTCTTCTTCTCTTCTCTTCTTCTTCTTCTTCTTTCTTCTCTTCTTCTTTTCTTCTCTTCTCTTCTCTCTTTCTTCTCTTCTTCTTCTTCTTCTTCTTCTTCTTCTTCTTCTTCTCTTCTTTTCTTCTTCTTTCCTTCTTTTCTTATTCTCTTCTTTTCTTCTTCCTTTTCTTCTTTTTTCTTCTCCCTCCTCCTCTTCCTCCTCCTTTCTTCTTTTCTTCCTCCTCCTCCTCCTTTTCTTTTCTTTTTCTTTCTTTTCTTCTTTTTCTTTTTTTACTTATTCCTCCTCCTTTCTTTTCTTTTTTCTTTCTTTTCTTCTTTTTCTTCTTTTCTTCTTCCTCCTCCTCCTTCTTCTTTTCTTCTTCCTCCTCTTTCTTTCTTTTCTTTTTTCTTTCTTCTTCTTTTCTTCTTCCTCTTCCTCCTCCATCTTTCTTCTTCTTTTCTTCTTCTTTCTCCTCCTCTTCCTCCTTCTTTCCTCTTCTTTTCTTCTTCTTCCTCCTCCTCCTTCTTTTTATCTTCTTTTCTTCTTCTTTTCTTCCTCCTCCTCCTCATTCTTTCTTCTTTTCTTCTCCTCCTCCTCCTCCTTCTTCTTCTTCTTCTCTTTCTTCTCCTCCTCTATGTCTGAGGAAGGAGGAACTCCTTCTCCTCCTCTCTTCTCCTCCAGCTCCTTCCTCCTCCTCCTCCTCTTCTTCTCCTTCCTCCTTCTCCTCCTCCTTTTTTTTTTCTTTTGCATAGGCACAATAAATATTGGGGAAATTGGAAAGGAAATTCCCTTGGCCTAAGAGAAACAGGTTTTCTCCGCCCTTGAAGCATACTGCCACGGGAACTACTACAGGCTCCATACATACTCATTTTCACACCCAAAGTCTTTTTATGGTGCCAGGAGACTTTCTGCTCAGTTGTGGATGATAACATCAGGCCTCTGTAGCTAGAGATCTTGGTATTTGCGTAGGTCATAGGACAAAGGCTAGGAGAAAGATTTTTCTTTTCAGTTCTAGAAGTTCTGTTCCATCATTGTTGTTGTAATTAGTCTTCTGCAATTAGTGGTCTTGGTTTTGCTCAGATCCTAGGACAGAGCCTATGCTATAGTCTTTCAGTGTGGTTTCAGAAGTTCTACTCAGTCACAGCTGTCAAAGTCAGACCTCTGGAATTAGAGATCTTGGTTTTTGTAAGAATCTTAGATCGAGGCCTAAGCTTATTGGTCCCATGATAGGTTCTGCCCAGACCTGTTTGTCTAAGTCAGTATTCTGTCGGTGATTTTGGTTTTTCATAGAGCAAAAGCCGACATATCTTCTGGCTTCATCATGCCGTTAGGTGATGAGATATGGCAACCCTCTCTTAGATCAAGTTGTTGCTGTTTCCTCAGGTCAGGATGTCATATCATAACTGGTGCAGATTGGTGCCAGAGCGGTATTAGATGTTTCCCAGGGAGTAGTTTGGTTCCTTGTGTTGCTGCTGGGATCAGTATTGGTTTTGTAACTGGGGTCTGGGGTTCTGATTGGACGGTTGCTGTCCAATCACATGGAGTCTAAGTTGGGACCACATGACACATGCTCAGGGAGGGAGGCATCCCTGTATTATAAAATGTAAAGGTTCTTATCCCTAGTAGATAAAAGCTTGTTTCTGTGCATAATATTTCCCCTTATTTAGAGTGCCTATGCAAAAGGGGATGGTGCCAAATTATATTGCTAGTGCATTTTGGGGCAAGAGTAATAGGCTACACATTCTTTGTGTCCTGATTTTGACCTGAGCTTTTATCCCAGGCAAAACTTTTTCGTAGGCTTTTGTATACCAAGCAGTACCAAAACAGGTGAAGTAAAAGAGGGAAAGAAATAAATCTATATATTTTTATATAATAGAAGAAATAAAAATAAATATTAAAAAGGAAGAGGGAGATTTGGGACATTAGTGATGGGAATGTTGCACTGGTGTTGGGTGGTGTTCTATACATGACTGAAACCCAAACACAATCATGTATGTAATAAAATTTTTTAAATAAAAAAAAAAGAAAAAAGGAATTAAAGAAAAAAAAAACTGTTTAAGAGGCTAACTTATGGGGCTGGAGATATAGCACAGCAGCAGGGCATTTGCCTTGCAAGCAGCTGATGCAGGATGGACGGTGGTTCAAATCCTGGCATCCCACATGGTCCCCCGAGCCTGCCAGGAGCGACCTCTGAATGTAGAGACGGGAGTAACCTCTGAGCACCACTGGGTGTGACCCAAAAGAAACAAATAAAACAAAACAAACAAAAAGAGGCTAACTTACATTTGGGAATAAACAGACTAGTAGGTACTATTATAGGGGTATTCAACATATAAAAGAAATATAGGCTTCTCTATTAAGTCTTTTGAGATATTCTTGCAAGGGGGGAGGGTGAAATCCAGGGTACATTTTCATCACACATCGTGTCTTTTTGAGTTTGAGAAATGATTTGCAGCCATAAGGGAGGAGATAGCTTCCTTGGGCTGGAGGTCCTTCTGGTTCTGAATTGGTAGCATGCAACATTCCACAATTGAGAGGGTGAAAAGGGCCACAAAACATGAGTCAGCAGGAGTGATGGTTGTAGTTTCTTATCAAGGCACGAGATGTGGGACTGAGAGGGTGTCCTTTCGCTTTGGGAGCTGGGTGGTGGTCTATTGAGGCAGGAGGTTGGTCTCAATACTGATTAGATTAAGAACTGAGGGTAAAGCTGATTACATAAGGAAGGATAATGGGGGATAGGAGGATAGAAGGATTTCTGAAGGGGGGAGTAGGGATAATATATAAGTGGGGCTATTTACATTTTAGGCGTGGATTGTTTTCATTTTGGATTTGGCACTCAGAGAGGAGTCCACTGTCTACAAAATCATGCCCACATAAAGACAGAAATTAGTGGTCTATGATGGAGGCCTGACCTTCATAGGCTGGACCTGAGCTCTTAAATAATTCAGTTAAGAAAAGATAGATAATTGGCTAAGATATGGATTAGGAGAGAAAGAAGGGGAAAACAAACAATAAGAGAGAAAAGAAGAATGAATAAATATGGTGAAAATAAGTTAAAAAATGATTGGGCTGGTGTGTCAGTGTTGGAGGGTTTTCACTTTCAAGGCTCCTCATCATTGTCGGGGTGAGCTTTGTTAAATAAAGGTTTCAGGGTTATAAAGTGGCTGGTGCTTTTTAGGATAAGCACAGTTTTCCCATCTAGAATACTAAGCAATGTGGTTGTGGGGATTACAAGAAGTGGCTACCTTATGTAGTATTGTCTGCTGCATCTTAAGTATAGAGGTATCTTTCCTATGGAGCAACTGACAGCCAAGGCTTTAATTTTACATAGATTGAATCTATGAAAAAGAATAAAGGAGAGGGGGAAAGAAGTAGAAGAAAAAAAGAAGAGAAAAATGAAGAAAAAAATGAAAAAAGAGACAAAAAAGGAAGTAGTAATTTGCAGAAACATTTTAGATAAGTGGAATTTGTAACAGTCTATGGTGCACCTTTGACTGCTCGAGTGGTCTGAATGATCATATGCTTTGGGTTCTACTAGAAGGCATAAACAAAAGGAAGTGGGTAAATTAGAGTATTTTATTGAGACATTGTCATAATGAGCACAGTATATGGTATCTAGTCTGATTGAACTCCGAGGTTTAAAATTAGGGGGTCCACCCATTGTTTCCAAGGCCTCTTGTGAACAAAGAAGCTGAAGGGTTATTTTATACCTGATAAAATTAAGGCATTAAAGCATATTGTTAGTATTCACTGTAGTGGGAGTCCGGGCTTCCAAACATATTTGGCACCTGGTTCTGTAAATAAATACATTAGGACATTGTTATAGACCTTTGTAGTTAGAAGTTGACTACATACCTGTTCACTCTAAATCACTGTTTCCTTCATTGCTGGTTTCTTTAGGTTATAATGGGTATTTGAGTCTTTGTGTTTTCCCCCTTCCACTTTGTTTGACCACTTCTCCTTGTTACATGGTGATGCCTACAGTGTTTGGAGTTTCTACCCTTTTGGCCCTTATATTTGTTGCTGGAGTGCTATATGTAAATTTGGAATATACTCTAAATACCTCAAAGAAGTGCTATTATTCTGTATTTATCCTTATTCTTCTGGCTTACTTCGTTTAACATAATATTTTCAAGGTCCATCCATATTGCTGCAAAAATTCATTTCTAACTGCTACGTAGTATTCCATTACATTTAAGTACCACATTTTCATGATCCACTCATCTGTTGTTGGGCATCGAGGTTGGTTCCAAATCTTGGCTATTCTGCTGAGTGCTGCGATAAATAGTGGAGTGCACAGATATTTTGCGATGAATATTCTTGTGTCTTAGGGTAGATACCCAGGAGTGCAATTGCTGGGTCACACGGCAGCTCAACTCTGAGTTTAGTAAGCACCCTCCATACTGTTTTCCATAGGGGTTGGATCAAGCAACATTCCCACCAGCAGTGGATGAGAGTTTCTTTCTTACCAAATTTATGCCAACAGAGATTGAACCCGTTATTTTTGATATGTGCCATCCTCACTGGTGTAAGGTGGTACCTCATTGTTATCTTGATTTGGATTTCCCTAATGATGAGTAATGGTGAGCATGTTTTCATGTGTCTCATGGCCATCCATCAGTCTTTATTGGAAAAGTGTCTATTCATTTCCACTCCCAATTTTTCTATGGCTTTATTAGGTTTTGTGGAGCTCACCTTTCTGAGTGCTTTGCATATCCTATATATTAGCCCTTTATCTGATGTGTTGAGTGTAAAATTTTTTCCCATTCTGTTAGTTATCTTCTGCTTTTAGTCAGTTTTTCTCTTGCCAAAGTATGGACATTTTGAAATACCATTTCAGTCTTTGAAGGGGTGGCAGTTGCCTGGGAATGAATAGGTAGGTGTTTGCTGCATAGATGAGCAGGCACATTAAAATTCCTCTTGTTTGTGTGATTAATTAGATATCCTCTGGGAGCATAAAATATTACTAATTTCTAGTTTGTGTAAAGACCAATTACTTTCCAGGTGACTGCAAGATATGCTATCCAGTATTTTCTAATAATGAAGGGGAGTGACTGAGCAAAGAGAATAAGGTATTGATCACTGTCATTTTAGTTTAGAAGCCACATAAGTGAGCAGAATATATGTGAACTGAGGAGGAGATAGTAAAAGGGGGTTCAGTATTCCTGAATTGTCACCTTTTATCTCCTTTTAGTTTTGTAAAATTTTTGTCATCAGACAGAATTATGGGAGTTAAGACACTTACCTTGCAAATGGCTAGTCCAAGTTTGATGCCTGGTACAACAAGGTCCTCAGAGCACTGCTGGGTATGACCTACCTCCTACTCCTCCAAATAATTAAATGGCTCTTATTTAAAAGCAGAAAAATTTAAGTATATGGTGTATAATTTATTTGCAAATACTGCTTATATTAAGGTCTATAACTTTTCATATCATTATCTTGTGGCAGAATTTTAAAAATGATTTTTTTCCATAATGAAACCACATAAAAATCATTTAGCTAGGTAAATTCTGAAGTCTGACATGCCCAGAGCAATAAACTTGATAAATGATGCAGTTTGCAGTTGGTGAAATTTCCATATGAATCTGTGTTAAGAATGGAAAATCTGTGAACTTTAAAGGTACATGGAAGTTTTCACTGGTCCAATTTTTAAGATGGTCTTGGAAGTTTTAAAAATAGATTCATTTTCTCCGTAAGTAAAGGAAAATTCTTATTGGTGATGGTAAGATGGATCCATGAAACAAAGAGTTTGAACTTTTAATACCTTGAGGAAATTAGAGACAGGAGCTTAGATCAGAACTTCAAGGAGAGCTTGAAGAGGATAAATGTTTAAAAATTAATCAAATCTTAAAAATCATCTGCTTTTAGGTTCAGATTTTATAGAGTTAGACTTTCAAATGTTGAAGTTTGGTTTTAGACCTTAGTGCCTCTTTGAAGAGAGAATGAGGGTCTTTTTTTGACTAGATGGTTAGAGACAACTATTGGAATTCTTAGATCTTTTTCATGATTATGAATGTGAAGGTTTTCAAAAGTCCTTAAAAAGTGTTTCTTCAGTAAGCCAGAAGAAGTATAAGTATAAAATGATATCATTTATATGTGGCATTTAAAATAACTGCATGAAGAAACTCAGTGGTCTAAATGGTAGTTGTCTTGAACATCATTGGCTCCAGAGTATAGCAAGGAGAAGGAAAGAAACTAAGTCGAATAGGAGAAACACAAATATGAAAGGATGTGGGTAAGGGGCCAAGTGGTCTCAGGTACATTGGTAACAAGGTAAACAAAGGATGGAATTAAATATCCAAGCCAACGGCAACAACAATGGAATCAAGAGACCCAAACTTGAATAATCTAAAATTAAAATGGGCCTGGTTGTGGTATTTCAAATACCTTTTTCACATCCTCTCTCAAACTAAGGTTGGAAGCCTCTAGAGGGACTCAGCCCATTTTCAGCGTATTTGACTTTTGACTTCTTTTTTTTTTTCCTCTTATTTTGAACCCCATTCTATTGCTTTTCTTGCCTTCAAACAAAACCACATACCTCGATTTTTCTAGCTCTGCCTCTTAAATAGAGGGGGAAACAAGGGAGGGTTCCAGGACCAAACAGATATGTGATCACTAATAGTAAGCCAGACAAAGAGGGGTCCACCTACTCTAGCAGCCCGGGGGGGTGATGGTGGGGTATATGGGTTGTAGAAAGTAAACTGGAACGAGGGGAGGACATAGTTGGTGATGGGTATTCCCCTGACTCAATGTTAATATGTACCTAAAATACTACTGTGAAAGATATGTAAGCCATTATGGAAAAAATGTGTTTTTAATCAAAAACTTCCTTTGACTTACATGTATTATTATTATATCAATTATATTATATGTTATGTTATGTCACTATATTATGTTATGTTAGTTTACCTTATTATGTTAATCAATTTTGTCTCTTGAATAAATTCTTACAATAAAAATAAAAAATATGGGCCTGGCTTATACTGGCAGGCTGGGGGCAGGGTGATTGGTATAGGATGTACCTGGGGAATATTGGTGAAGAGAGGGGGACACCGGTGGGGCGATTGGCCCTGATTCATTGTGTGAAAGAAACTCAACTATGAAGGACTTTGTAGATCACAATGGTTTCAATAAAATTAAAATAAAAATGTTTCTTCATTATGGGGAAGTCAATAGCAGCATAAGAAAAATGGATAAATCCTAGGAATATTATGTAAATAAAAACATATTTTTACTTACTGCAGCCATTCAGGATTTCCACCAAAATGTCTGTGTTTAATAATGAGCAAATAAACCATCTTTATTGTTAAAATGAAAATTAGCATTTGACATTGTTCTGTCGGGGAGAGGATTTTTTTTTCCTTTCTTGAAAAATGGCAGAAAATGCTCTTAAAAATAGGTGTGAATAAAATATGTATTTTGAATTTATATACTTTGCTCTGTGTGTGTGTGTGTGTGTGTGTGTGAGAGAGAGAGAGAGAGAGAGAGAGAGAGAGAGAGAGAGAGAGAGAGAGAGAGAGAGAGAGAGAGAGAGTGTGTACATTTTGGAGCACAGCCAGTAGGGGGTTCAGGGGCTTCTTCTGGCTTTGTGTTCGGTCATCAAACCAGTGCTAGCCACATAGGAAGCAAATACCTTCACCCCTTTTGGATCTCTCTAGCCTTTCTTCTATTTCAAAATTCTGTCTCTTCTCCTTGGGAAGACATGAAATAATATTAAATGATTAGTTTGGCTTAATATTTAAGTACATTCGAAGTTGCACCTTGGCATTCTACTGGTTTGGGTTCTCCAACTGGGGTTCTCAAGTGCTTGTGATCCTAAAAATTTGCGGAGGAGATTATTTTAGTGACTGGTTTCTGCCCTCAAAGTCTGACTGCAGTTTTGGTATGAGTCCAACAACATTGTTATGACAAGGGTGCTGGGAAATTTTTCTGATCCTCTGATCATATTCTCAATCATCTATATTGTAACCCAGTGAATCTGTTCTTTTACAGCTGTCATGGCACTTTAACTTGTCTATAGTCCTCCCATCTGTTTATTTTTCCTCTATTTAAATTTGACTTGAAGTTCTGTAAGAATATATTTTTCTCTTATTTGTCACTTTTTCTGTCTAATAATGTTATTTCTGCATACTCCCTTCTTTTTCTTTAATTTTATGTTAGTGGAAATTGTTCTGTGGAGCCCTTTATAAGTAGCATGTATTAATTGCATACCAGCTTAAAGTTCTTAATTCAAAACAGATGTATAAAACATTTTACTCCTCTACTTTTAAATTGGACAAAGTTAAATTCTGTAGTCTTTTCATTAATGTTTACCTTTATTTGATGTTTTCCTACTTTCTGGTATTTTGTAATTCTCTAGTTTAGGGAGCACTGAGAAAAGAAACCAGGTAAGAGCCACTGATACCTGAGTCAATAGCAGGATGACAGAGTGTCCATCAAAATCGGTTCCAGCCATACCTACTGATAATTGAGACTTCACTTCTTTTGCTTATCAAAGGCCAAGAAAGTAGATTTGATTTCCTAGAAAGATTTATAGTTTTGTTTTACCTGGGAAATCAGACCTCTGTCTTAAAAACTTTTAGGTCACACCTGACAGTGCTCAAGGATTACTCTTGCTCTGTGCTAAGGAATAACTTTTGGCAGGGCTTGAGGTTAGGCACAAACAAGATAAGCACCCCACCTACTATACTATTGCATCAACCATAGATATGTTTTATAAATCACTAAGTCATTTGTTTCTACTATATATGGAGGGAAAATAGAAATTACTGAGCTCAGTATTTGGTAAGCAGACCGCCAGTACATACCATATTAAAGTATTTTGGTCAAATGCTATTTCTGATGGTTTTTGAATATGTGCAAAATGCTATCTAAAGTTTTAATAGGGCCTGTCCCACCTATATGCTGGGTTTGTATGTGAAATATAAGGGAGCACAGGAAAGCAAGGTGGACTTGATACATTAATGTATTTAGTACATTTATGACTGTTGTTTATTTGTGCTCCCTCACCCCAGCGATTGGGTTGCTAGTCTCATTGCCCCATCCAGTGCGCAGGGGTTACTCCTGTCTTTACACTCAGGAATCGCTCCTTATGTTCAGGGGTCCATAAGGAATTCTGGAAATTGAACCTGGGTCAGCTGCAAGCAAGGCAAGTGCCCTACCCTCTATACTATTCCTTTAGCATACATCACTGTTTCTTATCGAAAAATGCCCAAGCAAGATATTGTTTACAAAAAGAAATATAGTGAATTGTCACTTAGTACTTTGAGATGTTTATTAAAACTATTACATATATAATATTTTTTATTAACTATTACATATATAATATATGTAATATATATTTATTAAACTATTACATATAAAATATATACCATACGTCAAAGACAACCACACTGTGTAAGTTCCTCCAGGCTTACAATGTCTTCAGTACAAAACAACACCCAAATTACCATTTGCCATATGTTCCATGCAAGTCATTCAAACTCTCCAAGCAATGATCAGTATTTTCTACAGGGATAAAATCATGTGCTGCACAGTTGTTATAAAGTTTGTTACAACAGATGAAAAGACTAAGGATCCAAAAGGAACCTCTAGACTAGTATTTCACAATCCTTTTCCAATTATTTCCCCACTTCTCTTTATTTGTGCTCCCTCACCCTCCCGATTGGTTTGCTAGTCTCATGCTATTGTCCCTCCCCATAGGGTCTTGTTGGTGTATCCGGGGGACCCACCGAAGTCCAAATGGATCCACGTTGAGAAAGTACTGTTCTAGAGACTTCTGCAAAGGGATCAATCAATAAGTTCCTACCACAGGAGAGAATTGAGCCTGAGCTCCTAGCCAGAATAAGGAATCCACACGGGACCAGTCAAAAACTCTATTACTGGAATTGGACATGTAGATTCTAGGTAGTTGGCTTTGAACACTGAAAATAAGAGGTCAATTGCCACGGCATGCATGAACTTTTAGGGGAGCTCAGCCCATCAGATGTACCCCAGATTTTCCTGGTGGGGAGAACTGAAATAACCCCCACAGGATTCCTCAAAAGGCCCCCTGCGTGGATAGTTGAGGAATTCCTGAAAAGATAAATTTATGTTGATATTACATTTTCTGTCATTATTTGGCTAGCTCTCCTTTGTAAAATCTCAGGCAAAATTATAGACTCTATCAAATAATTTGGCTCAGAAATTCCAGCACCAAAGATTACTAAGAGATTCCCCTGTTCTGCATAATATTTAGCACCTGAAAGCAAAGACAATATTATTACTCTTTTCAAACATGTCCTTGCAGCTTCAGTTTCTGGTAATCAAGCCCAGAATGCAGATACTGGGCTATTGACTCTTCTCAGAAAAATGGAACCACACTTTAGGGGATTTGGCTCCTTCCTTTACTTGACCTCTAAAACAACAGAGCCCAGCTCAGGGAAGACCATGCTCCTAGATATTTTCTATTTCCTAATAATCCCTGATTTTGCATTTGAAGTAAGCTTGCAAAGAGCTGCCTTGAATGATAACCTTCTCTTTTGTAACTCAGAATCCTTATGGCTCACACCCATAGCTCAAGTATTGTTTATTGTTAAACTTTGCTTTGTGATTGTAAATATTCTTCTCTCTAACTATGACTGGTTTTTCCCCTTATAAAGCCCCCCTGCTTAAAGATTAAACTTGTTGCACTCCTGTCAGAAGATGTGTTGACACCTTATACTTTGTGTGTGGTTTCATTATTTCATATTTCGCTGCCCGTGCAACCCACTCTCCCTGAAGTGGATTCACTGAATTCCCACTTACGGCTGTAGGACAGTGTTATGTATTTTTTGTAATATTGTTTTTTGCCTGTTATCCCACCTGGATCTTCCAGGGGAGGGGGTGATTAAGGAAAGAATAAAATAGCTTGGTGGGGAGGCCTAAGGAGCATTTTTGCCAGAGCTGACGGCTGGTTCGGCTTGCTTTTTGGAGCTGGCTACAAGACTGACAAAAGACTCGCTTTGCTGAACCTTTGGTCCCCTAATCTTTTGTCTGTGTTGATTATTTACTTGGATATTATTACCAAGGTCTCCCTCAAAAGGGGAGATGAAAGAATGGGATTTAATATATCTTTTTGGGAGCTATTTGTGGACTCAGAAACAATCAATAAGGAGTTCAAAATCCACCAACAGGATAGAAGCCACCTTCAGCAGTCAATGATAATTTGGAAATATGCTATTTACCTTATCTATTTGGGATCACTTATTTCGAGGGCAAAGAAAACTTCTGGGGGAGGGAGAGAGGACAACTTAAGTCAATGAATGCTCAGTCAAAAAATAGCAAGAGATGCTCATGTAAACTAGCTGATAAAACTAGGACTGTCTGTTTCCAGAATGTCCATTTTTCAGATCTCATGCCTTGCAAGGGCCTATCTGATTAATAATGCTTTCCTAATAGATTATTTTGTGTTACCCTATCTTCAGTAAGAATTTCTTTGCTGTAGTCATGTTATTAAGATCTGAAAGCACGCACCCACTACTTTCCCTTTCACTTCTTTTAAAAGTCTCTTGATGTCATAATTGGGGCTTAGTAATTTTTGAATCCCTTCATTAGACAGGTATGGAAACAGGGACAGATATGCGTTGGAATGATAATCCTGATATTGTAGAAGAGCTAGAAGAAGAGATCAACAAAAACCCAAGTACTTCATCTTTCGAACAGTAGGACACATATAACTGAGTTTGGTATGTGTGTGTGTGTGGGGTCAGAGACTCTGGTATATTTATACATTTTGCTTGTTTAATGTTTTGGGGCCACACCCAGCAATGCTCAGGGGTTATTCTTGGCTATGTATTCAGAAATTACCCCTGGTGATGCTCAAAAGAACTTGTGAAATGCCAAGGATTGAACTCAGATTTACTGTGTGCAAGGCAAGTGCCCACCTCTATACTACCTCTATACTACTCTGGTCCTACTATATATGAAATTCAGAAGCTTGTCCGACATATCCAGATGCATTTCAAGCTTTTGGGAGAAGAGGAAATACTTCAGTTTGAATTATTTGTCCCTATATTATTGCAAGTTAGTCAATGATTAGTTGAGTCTATTGTTTATTCCTTATTTATTTTGTGGTGGTACACATAGCAGTGGTCAGAGTTTGCTCTTGGTTCTACATTCATGAATTAGTACTAGCAGGTCTCATGGGAACATATGGAGTGCCAGGGATTGAATCCAAGTGAATTGTGTATAAAATACATGCTAAATACATACTATATCTCCAGATTTAAGAAGAAAATATTCTATGGACATAGGTTTAATGTATCTTGAACATAAATAGGATTAAATATGAGCTTTAGAAATTTTCATGAATTAATAAATATAGACCCCTTATGTTAAGTATTTTCAGTCAACAGAATTAGAACCATCAAAAATTTAAAAAATCTATTTTAAGGTTTCCAGAGATATAAGTATATTCAGTAAGAGGTAATCCTGTTTACTGTGACCCCAAGATTAGAAATAGATAAACCTTAAGTTTTCTAAACTTGAAGATGAATAGCTTTTTAGTTTTTTTTTTTTCTTGTTTGGAGGTGTATGGGGCTTACTCCTGGCACTATGCTCAGGGATTACTCCTGGTAGGGTTTAGGTAGGTGCCAGGCGCTAGAGGTAAGGCATCTATCTGCCTTGTAAGCACTAGCCTAGGATGGACCGTGATTCGATCCCCGGGGTTTCATATGGCCCCTCAAGCCAGAGCAATTTCTGAGTGCATAGCCAGGAGTAACCCCTGAACATCAACAGGTATGCCCCCCCCTAAAAAAAAACCCAACAAAATAACACCCCAAAACACAAAAACAAAAACATATTTGGTGACAGGAATGCAGCTCCTTGAGTGTAAGCCAAGTTCCTTCTTCAGCTCATGATGCTCTGTGGTGTTGGAAGTAGACCTAAAAACATTCTTGATTTGTTGAGAACTTTCCCTCCCTCCCTCCCTCCATCTCTCTGCTCTCCCTTCCACCCCTCCCTCTCTCTCTTCCCTTTCATCATCCCTCCATCCCATTTTCCTCCCTTAATTCCTTCCTCCTCCCTCACTTCCTTTCTTCCCTTCCTTCCTATCTATTACTTTACTCTACAATAGATGGATAAACAGTAGTAACATCCTAATAATATGGGAATATGGGTACCTTCAAAACTGACATTAATCTTTTAAATTTAATTTTCTTGATTAATACAATTAAATTCCAAAAATATTTATTGAATATTTATAGAAGTGATGGCTTTGGTAAGGATTGGAGATTGTATTATGTTTCTCTAGTGATAAATAATATGCCTTCTTCATCATCAAGAAGTCTATAAATTCTACAAAGTCTGTAAATTTATATATTGATGTTGAGTACAGTTTTTGTTCTACATGTTTAAATGAAACCAACTCTTTACTGTTTGATAGTTCCTTATAAAGTAAAGCATATTGTGTAACTGGACCATTCCATTCCTAGATAATATCCCCAGAGATCTGAAAACTTATTATTATGCAAAAACTTTCACATGGATATTTGTAGCAATTCTCTAATCTTTAATAATTGGAAACAAATATCCTTCAGGGATGAATAAACAATCATATTATAGAATACTAAATAAGTAATAAAAATGTAGAAACAGCGGTGAGGTGGCGCTAGAGGTAACGTGTCTGCCTTGCAAGCGCTAGCCAAGAAAGGACCTCGGTTCAATTCCTCGGCGTGCCATATGGTTCCCCCCACGCCAGGGGCAATTTCTGAGCGCTTAGCCAAGGAGTAACCCCTGAGCATCAAATGGGTGTGGCCAAAATAAAACCCCTCAAAAATGTAGAAAGAGTTGAAAACATAAGTTGGATAAATTTCACAGTCATTCCTTTTGGTGACTAGATGTTTAGAGCCAACTATTGGAATTCTTCCCCTCTCCTGGTGTATGGGCATTGATTTAAAAAGAAAGGCAGGTCTGGTTTTTGGCTCAGGCAGAGAGACCACCAAAAAAAAAAAAACAAAACAAAACAAAACAGACTGACTTCATGGCTCTTTCCTGCCTGGCTTGGTTTATTAGCCTTTCACTGCTATCCTGTTCTTCAGATCCATCTGCATGGGGTTTAGAAACAAGGTGACCTCACATGTGAGATCTGGAGTGATCTCACAACACGTGAGTTTTATTTTTCAGGTATCATTGAGTTCTCAGACTAAGACCTGCCCATCACCTATAACTAGTAATGAGAGATATTTAGTGCACATTTGAATAGTTAAAATAAAAAGAAAGCTGTTTTGTATAGCACATGAAAAACTTCCTATATTCAACTTTTTTGGGGGCCACACCCAGGGACACTCAGGGGTTACTCCTGGCTATGCATTCAGAAATCTCTCCTGGCTTGGGTTACCATATGGGATGCTGGGGGGGGGGTTAACTGCTGAGGTCTATCTTGGATCTGTCCTAGGCATGCAAGGCAAATGCCCTACTGCTTGCGCCACCACTCTGGACCCAGATATTCAAGTTTTAATGCCCCTCAGTGAAGGTTTATTGAAATGTAGCCATTCTTTTGTTTGTTTGTTTTTGTTTTTGGGTCACATCCGGTGTTTTTGTTTTTGGTCACATTCTGCACTCAGAAATCACTCTTGGCAGACATGGAGAACCATATGGAGATGCCAGGATTCTGCTATGTGCAAAGCAAATGCCCTACCACTGTGCTATCTCTCTGGCCCCCATGCTCATTACTTGTTGCTGCTTTCACTCTATGAAGACTGAGTTCCATGGGGGTAGTAGTGATAGAGCCCAACAAAACTATCTGGGCTGGAGACTGGGATGTGGCTCCTTGCCCTGTGTTTGTGAGACAGCACGTAAAACTAGCACCATAAAACCAAAGACAAACCAGCACCTATTTATTATCTTGTCCTTTATGGAAAAAGATAATTCTGGTTTTTATTGTTTTGTTTTGTTTGGTTTGGTTTTTGGGCCATACCCAGCGGTGCTCAGGGGTTACTCCTGGCTGTCTGCTCAGAAATAGCTCCTGGCAGGCACGGGGGACCATATGGGACACCGGGATTTAAACCAACCACCTTAGGTCCTGGATAGGCTGCTTGCAAGGCAAACACCACTGTGCTATCTCTCTGGGCCCGAAAAAGATAATTCTGATGTCAATCAAATATTGATATCATTGCTTTGTGTCTGGCTTACCTTATATAACTAGCTACTCTTCCTCTGATTCCTCCTTTCTTTTTTCTTTCTCCTTTCTTCTTTCTACTCCTCTAACATATGCTGAGGTGAGTGAGGGCAGGGGAATTTGGGGATTACTCTTGGCTCAATTCTTGGGATCACTTCCAGTGGTGCTCACAATACCATGCAATGCTGAGGCTCAAACTCTCTGCATTCAAAGAATAAACCTCAACCCATTGGGTTGTCTCTCCAGTTCCATTTGCTTCTTTCTGTTTAATAGCAGAATTCTAAATCAGTTAAGATTTACTTCTTATTTTTAAACTTTATTTATTTATTAAATTTATTGATTGATTGACTTATTCTTGGGCCACACCCAGTGGTGCTCATGGGTTACTCCTGGCTCTGCACTCAGAAATCGCCTCTGGCAGGCTGGGATGCTGGGAATAGAACTGGGTCTCTCCTGGATTGGCCACATGCAAGGCAAACGCCCCACAGCTGTGCTATCTCTCTTGCCCAAGATTTACTTCTAATTTGGCTTTATGCATAATTTTAGAAAGTTTTGAAGAATATTTTATCTTTTAAAATACAAAATATTTTAGATGTTTTTTTTTTCCCTTGCCTTCAAGATTTCAGATGTGATATTTGATTAAGAAATAAAGTTAAAGTTAGGGGTCGGTGAGGTGGCGCTAGAGGTAAGCCTTGCAAGTGCTAGCCAAGGAAGGACCGCGGTTCCATCCCCGGCGTCCCATATGGTCCCACCAAACCAGAGGCAATTTCTGAGCTCTTAGCTGGGAGTAACCCCTGAGCATCAAACGAGTGTGGCCCACAAAACCAAAAAAAAAAAAAGAAAAAAGAAAAAAATAAAGTTAAAGAGTGCCATTTTTGAGAAGATGGTTTTGCGATCTGGGTTTTTCTTATGAAGCTTGCTTTAGTTATTAATTATAGAAGTCCCTCCCCCATGATGGATTGTGAAAGCACAAGTTATTAGAGCTAAACATTGAGGAATCTGATTTACTAGTTCATGAGTATACCATAAAATCCTCTGAACAATCACATTTTCTATGACTATGGCCTCCAAGAGTTTAAATAGAGTCTTTTGATTACTTCATAGTTGTAAATACAGAGTTTCCTTTTTATTTTGTGTCAGTGAGTAATTTACAGTGTCTGTTAAGTACACAATGTTTACCAAGTGCTATCAAAGAAGATAAAGATATATTTCTCTGGGTCTTTATAGCAGTGCAGAGAGCTAGAGAAGGTAGATTCAGTACTTATGATTTCACTACATGACATTAGAGCTATAAAGGGAACATCTGAAACCATTTAGCTAGCTTTCTACCTCTACTATTCCTTAGTATGCTTTCTAAGATCATTTTGGTTATATCATTTTTTTAAGGGGAGTAAACCCCATCAAAACTACAAGTTATGCCTTTCTTTAAGCATGGCTGACATTACTATATTTTATGAGTTTGGAGAACTTCTCGCCAATCTCACGTAATTCTATGAGTCATTTCGTGGCTTATATTTATAATGTGAAAGTCACTATAAAACAGTAACTTTAATAATGAATGTATTCATGATGCTTTTGAATTAAAAATAATATCAGGAATACTTCATAGGAAATGTAGGCAAGCTCTACTTTCCTATTCTTGTTCTTTGTATTAAATTGGTTGATCACAGGACCAAGCTTAAAATATACACAGTAAGCTTTCCCATCTTTATCCCACAAAGAAGAAAAACGAGACTAATCAGACCCAGCAACCCCAGTGACCTGGTTTATGAGTGGTGTATTGAGAGTGAAGATTGGGACGGAGATCCAATTTTCTGTCTAGATGTTTTTCTCTTATACTACACTTAATTTCTTGTTTCTTATTAAGAGAAAGTCTCCTTTGTCCAATAAATGGTAATGTTCTTTATAAACCAAGAACTGACTTCACATGTTGTAAGTTAGGAGTGCAATTATTTTTGCATAAGTGTTGCTATTTCCTATACCCCCTATTCTCCTCCATTGCTCAATTTCAGCTACATGATGGGGTTGATTTACAGCTAATTTCCTGTTGAAATTGCATAGAATAAATACTTGATGAAACTTTCCTATGGGGAGTGGATATCTGGAACCCTCCTTTGTGGAGAGAGAGCAGATAATCTTGGGTGTCTTGTTCATGCTCTGTGGTAAACTAGGATTAACACAAAACCTCAGTAGCACAAACCCTCAAGCAAGATTAATGTCACTCAAGATTTGCTTAGCATGGGATAGTTTTCAACAATGAGTCAGGCAATTCATTTTGTTAGTGAATTGAGATGGTAAATTATAGTTTCACCTAAAGACATACAAATATTGGATGATGGGATGAATGGCAACTACTGCTTCATATTTTCTGCATTTTCATTCACCTTTTTTCCTTTCTTTTTGCTGCTACTGTTGTGTTGTGAAGATGACTGTGCTTGTAATATTCACACACTTGGTTTTAGTGTGTGGAGAGGTTTGTACATGTCAGTGTGGAATGTGAACACATATGGCTGTGGTCCAGAGATATCAGACAGTAAAGCATGTGGAAGGCACTGGTAATTTTTTAGGCTAGTGTTTTTGCTTCGGAGTCACTCTTAGGAGTGCTTGAGGCAGTGGTTTTCAAATAGTGGGGCGCGCCACTCCGGGGAGGGCGCTAGGCTCCGTAAAGGAGGCGTACGTTTGACTTCGGCAAACACTGTCATAACAAGATAAACCCCGTGCTTATGTCTCTGTATGTCTCTGGAGCTGAGAGTCGCTGTGTCCTGCTTCAAACCCCGCTTCGAAAAGCTATGCATTGCAAAACGTGCTCATTGTCGCCATTAATCCAGACATCACCTCTGATGAAAAAATCAGCTCAAATTATTTGATATATTTTTGTTTTGCAGGTTAAAGATTTTTTAATAAAGATACTATTTACAGTTGCACGGGGGGCCCACGAAAAATGTTTTCTTCTTCCTAGGGGGGCATGACAGAAAATAATTGAGAAGCACTGGCTTGGGACACCACACAATGCTGGAGATGAAACCTAGGCTCTAGTCTGAGAGTATTGTACTTCAGCCTTTTACTACATACACACTGGCTTTTTCCTTCATATATTTATATTTTTTATCTTAAGATATTTTTGGTTTTGATTTCTTTGGGGCAGGTGGTGCTCAGGCTTACTCTTGGCTCTGCACACTGAGATCATTCCTGGGAGATGGTTGGAGAACAATATAGGATGCTGGGATCAACCCTGATCAAGACTGTGCAAGGCAAGAGTCCCTACTTCTGGTTTATGGCTCCACCCCCTAAACTTACCTTTTTAAAGTAAACAAATAGCAAACATTTCCCCAATTGTATCTAAGTCTACTATCACATCCCCAGGATTTTTCAAACACTGTTCTCAGGGGAAACAGGACTGACCAATGTAAACTTAGTTTTATTCTAGTAGTTTTATGATTTTATGTTTTATACTCACGTTTTAAGTTAATTTTGAATTAAGTTTTTAATATAAAGTGAGATAAGTGTCTGCTTTCTTTCTTCGTTCTGTATTTGAGGACCAGTTTTCCTACCAGCATGTATGGAAATTTCTGCATCTTCCCATGAAGTATTCTTGACAGCTTTGTTAACGATTAAATGACCATAAATGTGTGATTTTTTCCTGTCTTTTTTCTTATGTTTCATTGTTTCATTGTTTACATATATTTAAATGAGAGTTTTATGTAAAATTAGATCAGTATTGATTTGTAATATATCATGAAGAAAAGGAATATGACTCCAATTTTACTTATTTTGCTCAAAATTGCTTTTTATACTTCCAATTTCTATGAATACATATTGACTCATATTTTTTAATAATATCTTTATTTAAACACCTTGATTACAAACATGATTGTGATTAGGTTTCAGTCATGTAAAGAACACCCCCTTTACCAGTGCAACATTCCCACCACCAATTTCCCAAATCTCCCTCTATCCCACCCCACCCCACCTGTACTCCAGACAGGCTTTCCAGTTCCCTCATTCATTCACATGACTGTGGTAGTTCTCTGTGTAGTATTTCTCTAATTGCACTCACCACTCTTTGTGGTGAACTTCATGAAGTGAGCTGGAAGTTCCAGCCCTCCTCTCTTTGTCTCTGAGGATTGTTGCAAAAATGTCTTTCATTTTTCTTAAAACCCATAGATAAGTGAGACTAGTCTGCTTCTATCTCTCTCTCTGACTTATTTCACTCAGCATGCTAGATTCCATGTACATCCATGTATAGAAAAATTTCATGACTTCATCTCTCCTGACAGCTGCATAATATTCCATTGTGTATATGTACCACAGTTTCTTTAGCCATTCATCAAGGGATGTGAACAAATGAAAATAGAAGTCAGAAACAGAAACAACAGAAACAACATAAGAATCATTGGAGTTCCAGAGGCCCAGGTAGGAGATCCCAGGAAGATTCAACAAAGACATCATCACAGAGATACTCCCAGAGGTAAAGACTGTGTGCAATCAAATCCTGCATGCCAAAAGAGTACCAGCTAAAAGAGACCCAAAGAAAAACACCCCAAGACACATTCATGTTACAATGATAAATCCCACAGATAGAGATAGAATACTGAAATCAGCAATATCAAAAAGGGAAAATACATTCAAAGGAGCATCCTAAGATTTATAGCAGACATGTTACAAGAAACCGTCAAGGCCAGATGACAGTGGTGGGATATTGTGACAAGACTAAATGAAATGGATGCCTCACCGAGAATACTGCACCCTGCCCGACTCATGTTCAGGTTTGAAGGAAGGATACATAGCTTCATGGATAAGCAACAGCTCAGAAACTTCACAGATGCCAAACCAGCCTTAAAGGAAAAACTGAAAGGTCTACTTTAATACAAGACAGACCAACAGACACAGCAAACTTATCCACAAAGATGATATTAAATTCTATGACAATCATCTCCCTCAATGTCAATGGACTAAAGGCACCAATTAAAAGACACAAAGTGGCAAAATGGTCAAAAAGATGAACCCAACCTTCTGCTGCCTACAAGAAACAAATCTGAATAGCTAGAACAAACATAGACAAAATCAAAGGCTGAAGGAAAATCATCCAAGCAAACAACACCCTTAAAAAAAGCAGGGGTGGCCATATTAATATCTATTGACACCAACTTTAGACACAGAAAAGTTGTAAGGGACAAAGATGGACACTTTGTACTAATCAAGGGATATGTGCAACAGAAAGAAATCAGACTACTAAACATATATACACCAAATGAGAGACCAGCAAACTAATACAATTATTGACAAATCTGAAAGAAGACATCAATAACAACACAATAATTATGGGAGACCTCAACATGGCCCTGTCAACACTTGATAGGTCAACCAGACTGAAAACCAACAAAAATATACTAGCCCTGAAAAGAAAAATGGAAGAAAGAGAACTAGTAGATATATATAGGACACTCCATCTCCAGAAATCTGGATACACATTCTTCTCCAATGTACGTGGGTCATTCTCCAGGATAGACTACATACTGGCACATAAAGCATACCTTTATAAAATCAAGAGGACAGAAATTTTGCAGGCTACCTTTGCTGACCACAAGACTCTGAAATTAGATGTGAACTACAAAGGGACACAGAAGAAAAACTTTAACAATTGGAAATTAAACAGCCTGCTATTGAACAACCACTGGGTCCGAGATGAAATCAAAGAGGAAATCAAAACTTTCCTGGAAACAAATGATAATGAAGACACAAACTACCAAAATCTATTTGACACAGCAAAAGCCATCTGAGAGGAAAATTTATAGCTTGATTCATATTTTTATTATGAAAAATTATTCATTAGGGTTCTAATAGGCAATGCCTTAAGCCTAGAGGGAATGGGTGATAATGTATGCTGCTGACCAGGTTTGATGCCTGGCACACAGAAGATCTATAGAATTCTTGCATAATATGGACATTTTAATAATATTATTTGAATCTCTAAACCTGGAACTGTTTTATTATTTGTATCTTTAGTTTCTCTCATCAGTGTTTTACTATACAGTTTTCATTTACTTGATAAAATTTATTTTTGATTACTTTAATTATAAACTGCTACTACAAATGGAATTGGTTTATTAGTTATTTTCTGAATGAACTGTTAGAAGCTTTGTAAATGCAATTAATTTTATGAATCTTTTGTGCCATGCAACCTACTAATTTTTGAAAAAAAATTTTTTGTTTGTTTTGGTGGAATCTTGATAGAGTTTTCTATATATAAGTGAACAACAGCTGCAAGTAGAGATAATCTTACTTTTCATTCCCATCTATATTTATCTTAATCATTGTTATAATTTAGTTGCTCTAAAGTTGAGTACTTTCAATATTATATTGAATGGAAGTGATGGGTGTGATCATCATCTTATTGGGCTCTCTGAACATCACCAGAGTGATTCCTGAGCATAGAGCCAAGAATAAATTCTGAGCACTTCTGGATGTGGCCAGAAAGAAAATTCCACATAACCAAGTAAGTAAATCTCACATAATCATCATGCATAAATATTTCTGTTAGTTTAGTATAGTTTTGTTTCTCTCTCTCTCTGATTTGTTTTTCTTTTGGGGCCACATCCTGCAGTGCTCAGGAGTTATTCCTGTCTCTGCACTCAGAAATAGCTCCTGATAAGTTTATTGCACCATGTGGGATGCTGGAGATCTAACTGGGGTTCGTCTTGGGTTGGCCAAGTGGAAGGCAAAGCCATTGCTATGCTATGGATCCAGCTCCTTCCTTTTCTGTCTTGGGAGACAAAATAAAGTTGGTAAGTACATTTTGCAGCACATTAAAGTAAAGTGAGGAGGTTGCCATGCAGATTTCAAACAGTTGTATCATTCTAGAGACTTTTCAAGTGCATTCAGGCAAGAAAATTAAAAATAAATATCTGCTTGGGAATACAAGAAATGGAGCTCCAGTGGCGCAATTGGTTAGCATGCGGTACCTATATGGGAATACAAGAAAAATACCTTTATTTTAGGATCATAGAGATATGACAAGGGTTAAGGCATTTTCCTTGAATGTGGCCAACCTCAGTTCAATCTGGGTACTGTCATATGGTCTTCTGAGCACTGTCAGATGTGACCACTGAGCATTGCCTAACATAGTGCAAACCTAACTCCCCAAATATTTATTTTCATACATAATAGCCCATGTAAGACTATGGTGGAGTATGCAATAAAGCTACTGGAAGTTCAGAGAGATAGTATATAGTATATGTAGTTCAGGTGCTTTGCTTTTCATATAATCCAGGCATTTTATATGATTTCTCAAGCACTGGCAGGTATTACTTTAGAGTATAGAGCTAGAAATATGCCCTACACACCAATGTGTGTGGCTCCAATTAATCCCTCCTAATGCTATTGAAGTTATAATTGAATTTGGCAATATAGTAGGGCAAGATTAATATGCAAAATAAATTATATTTTATATATTGCCAATTAACAGCTAAAATTAAAATATATTTGCATTCTCATTAAAATTTAGAGCATTCAGCTATAATTCTGGCAAAAAATATAAAGCTTGTGCCCTAAAAATTGCTTGCTGTGAAAATACCTTGCTGTGAAAAGTTAAATGTTAAAGAGGGATTTCCAAGAAACTCACTAAAAACTTTCTCAAAGGGTTGATGCCATCATCATCACAAGAGACTTGAACTTTTTTGACTGTATGAAGGGCAAAATGGGTTGGGATTTATTTCATATCTTGAGCTGTTCTGTGAAGATGAGGAATGATACCACTAAGATCATTCATGAAAAAGTACGAAAGTGCCTTCATCTCCCTGGCTCTCAGTGCAAGAGATGAGCTTCCAAGAAGGTGTTGTCGGGACAGGGGTGCAATGAACATTTTCCCTGTCTCTTCCCATCTTGGGATTTCTCCATGATGGCCTCTAGACTTTCCTTTTACTTCTTCTCACAGTGGTTCCCAAAGTGGGCAGTCCTGCTGCCTCTACCGTGTGGTGTAGCTGTGTGATAGGTTGGACGGCAGTAACTAGGGTGCAGTTGGGGTGTTCCCTTTAAAAGGGTAGATTTCCGGGTTGGAGAGGTGACAGTGAGTTGCTTCTTTATTTTTTGGAAGGATTCAGTAGGGCAGAGAGATAGTACAACAGTAAGGACTTGCCCTGCAAGCATTCCATTTGGTTTCCTAAATCCTAACATGAGTGATCCTTGAGAGTAAAGAGGAAACCTTGGTGGCCAGAGTGGTAGCAAAGCATGCAAAGCTCCTAGTTCAATCCCAGCAGTGCGCGGCAATAATGCAGCAGGCATGGTGCTCCTTGTATGCGGCTGA